>NC_048901.1:18703902-18941709 GCF_011077185.1 Oxyura jamaicensis | reverse complement strand
AAAAAAAAAAAAAAAAAAAAAAGCACCAGGCACCAAATAGTGCTGTGATATTCAATTATATCCCCGGCCAGAGAGCGGGGGGAGGGGGAGGGTGGGGAAAGAGGGGGGATTAGAGATTAAGTCCCGAGGAAGGAGGGGAGAAGGGAAAAAAAAAAAAAAAGTAATATCTGTGAGTGTGTGTGTGTGTGTGTGTGTGATTTAGATTGAGGAGGAATTGAGGCAGAATGTAAAAGCTGTTACTAAGGGAAGGAGCCAAACGGCTCGGAGCAGCCAACGGCTCGCAGACACACTCCGCGCCGGCAGAGGGTGGCCAGCCGCACGGAAATGGCAGCGGGGGGAGAGCGGCGGCCGCCGGGGAGGGAAGGGAAGGGAGGGAAGGGGAGGAAGGGAAGGGAAGGGAAGGGAGGCCGGGCGAGGAGGAGCGGGGCCGGCCTGCTGCGGCCACACGAAGCCGCGGCCCGGCCGCGCCGCTGCGCAGGCGGGGGTCGGCGGCCCCCTTCTCCTCCTCCTCCTCCCTTTCCTCCTTCTCCTCCCCTTCCTCCCAGTCCTCCTCCTCCTCCTCCTCCTCCTCCTCCTCCCGCAGCTTCCTCGCCGCCCGCGCTCCCCAGGCCGGCAGCGTGAGGGGAGGCGGCTGAGGGGAGGCCATGGCGGCGGCCCCGGGGCTGGGCGCTGCGGCCCCGTCCTCACGGGGATTTTCGAGGAAAGCCTTTCATCGTGCCCCGCTGCCACTACTCCACATACAGCCCGGACACTTCTGGTGGCTTCGCTGTTGGTGTGGCCTTCCCTGCTGGCATGGCTTTGGGCTGCCTTCATGCAGGGGTCCGGCGCAGCTCGACGTTTACAGCCCCATTACCGCCCCTACCCCAGTAATTTTATTTAATGAATAAAGCCCTCCGCAATAATAACGCATCCTACCTGCGTGTTGTTTGTTTTTAGAACATAAAAGCCATTTGCATCGCAGGTTTATTTTTTTGAAGCGAGCTTTGTTGATCTAAACCACATCCATCGCGGGGCGGTCATTTCCCTCTTAAAACGTTCTTGCAGTTGCTCTTGGTGCGCTTGGGCCTGTCCAGCGTGGGCGTGCTGCCGCTGGCACTGGCCGTGACCGCCAGCCCTGCGCGGGTCCGACTGCAGCACCGGGCGCCGCTCGTGTTTTGTGCCGAGGCACCCCACAGACACACGGCCAGGTCTGACGCTGCCCCGGCGGGACCTCCTCACCGCACCTCCACGCCGCCTGCCTTCACGGTGCCTGGAGACGGGCCACGAATGCGGCACTTTTTTATTACTTATTTTTAAGCAGAGCTCAAAATTGCTGGAGATTCAGGCTAGTCCTATGTCAAGGGTGTATTTCACTTTCAGCCTTCCCAGTGGAACATAACGTGGGCAGATTTCACCTACCTGAGCTTCATCGCGCAAGCAGATGGGGCCCTTCTACTCCGCCAAACCTTGACGAGAGCAGATGGGTGGGTCTCTGGGTGCAGGATCACCTCACGGTGCTCATTTTTTTTCAGGGTCAGGCCCATACACTTTTCATTCTTTCATGAAAATATTTAAATATTTGCAGAAGGCTGATTTTTTTTTTTTTTTTTTTTTTGCATTACAAAATTGTTTAATTTTGGGAAGGCCCTGAGCCTTCAGTCTGTTTGCTTGAAATTGACTGATTTATACAAGGAAACTGAAGTCTCTCTGGAAAGCCAGGGAGTGTATTTGTGACTGCTAAGCCCTCAAAGTTCAATATTTTCTGATCGCCCAAGTAGGCAACTTTCTCTACTCAGTGATGGTAAAGTAAAAGATGGGTTGTGAAGATGCAATTATTTTTGAAGACCATATCCAGTCCAATTTCAAAATTTCAGAGAATGTTGTTGTCATTTGTAGACAAAACCTGCCGAGTTTGCTGAAGGTTGAGAAATTTAAAATTGGGGGGAAGAAATGGCAAGAGACTAATTAACAGCTTCCTACAGGGTAATCTCAGATCTGTCCATGCTTCTGAAAGAGTTTAACCTCCTGATACTCACAATGACTTACTTCCTCGTTAAAAGAAGATAAGCAGTAACAGTGGGAGGAGGAAGGGGGAATGGGAGTGTGCACATAGCCTAAGGCAAAAGGGATGATAAGGGACCTCGTGTCAGGGAGTGTGGGACAGCCGGCCCTGAAGAAGGATATGGGAGGGGCTGCAAAAAGTCCACGAAATAGCAACGGGAGGTGTGACGCTCAGGAGGCTTGTGTGAGAAACGGAGGAGGGAAAACCCCTTAAGTGTGCGTTGTTTGGCCCACAGAAATTACAAACACTGTCTTCCCATCCATCTGCCAAGCAGCAACAACATGCTGAGCTGAAGTCATCTGGCTGAAGGTTTCCATGGTCTACTGTTCACCAAATGTTCAGTCACGACTCCAGCGTGCCAGGCTTTCACTTTTACTATTACTGTGCTGGATGGGGTGATTACCTGAGTATTATACCCCAAATCTTATGCCCTGTACACTCTACAAATAATATATACAAATAATAATTTTACCCTTTCAATTTTTTTTTTTTGTTGTTGTTAAAAAACTTTAAGGCCCCAGCTCAGTGAACACCTCACAAGGTCACACAAAGGCATTACTTCCCACGCCGAGCTTATGATTTCACATTTCCCTTGCCCAAGAATACAGCTGGGCACACGGTTTCTGGGGTGATTTCCAGAGCCTTGCATGAGGGACTCTCTCACTTTCAAAGGTTTCCAAGAATGGGTGACGTAGGGCAGCTAAACAGGTTATGGAGCACGATGGGTTGTTCAGTGAATGATCTGAGCGTAAGGGTTGGCTGCGATTTAAGCCAGGAGAGGCATTTTTAAACAATAACTGCTAATGTGTTTCTGTTCCCAAGGTGAGAAAGAAAGGCAGGACCAAACCCCAGCTTCTAGATGTAGAACTGAATTGGTTCATTCACGTTCGAATGAAAATGGGCCTTTGAAGTGCTTCAGTAGCACCACTGCTCTCTTTCCACGGTCCTGTCACTCCAACTTTTGGTAAGTCTTCTCACAGCCACATTTGTAAGGTATATCCTTAAAATAGTTTAAATTACTTGTAACAGTGAGTGCTCGGCCTACTAAGCACATACAAGCAAATATTTGCAATAACTGGACCAGTGTTTGCACAGCACCAAGCACACTGCCTGGACTCCATAAATAATAATACTTGGCACTCACAGAGTGGTTTCCATTTTCAAAGCACTTTAGTCATAACCCTTGACACCTATATGGCCTTTTACATCTTTACAAGAATTAATTAATCCTCGCATTGTCCTGTGAGATAGGTATGCATTGCAGTAATAACAATAACAACAATTAATAATTCATGCATTCTACTCAAAAAATCACTTCAGGGATTAAAATGCATCTGTAAAACTTGTTTTTTATTAACATTTTCCCGCAAATAATAAAAGCCATGGTATTGTGTTAAATCTGTATAATATCTACCCATAAATCTTTTGCAGATTGGGATGAAACTAAAGGCTCAATGAGATAGCACTATGTCTATAGGAAATACATTACTGACTTCAGAGAAGCAGGATCGAGCCCAGTCCACCACGCAACCTAGGTGCCAGAATGAAACTTCCCATGCGTGGCAGTGCATAAATAAATAGGAGCAGACCAGGAATGTTCTTTGTTCATTTTTAGCTCATGTTTATGCAAAGACTCCCCCAGTTACAGTACGTGTGCTATGACCCTGTGCTATATGAACACAGCACCAGTGAAACGCAGGCACTTACTGGGTGAGAAATGACAGTGACTCAGCTCCTCATTGTGCAACTGGGAGAGCAGGGACAAGTCTGGCCAATACCAGGGCAATCCCTATCCCTCATAAAAATTACCATATTGCCTTTGATATGCAGGCAAGCCCCAGTCAAACCTGATATTTAAACAAGTGGGACTGAAATCCTGTTGACTTAAATAGAAGAACTGAGCTGATCCCACCGTGGGATGGTGGGGTGGAGGAGGGACGGTATGTCTGGAGAGAAAATGGAAGCTCACCACTCTGAAGGCACTGGTTTTATTCTTTCTGCAGCTCCTTCCAGTGACTGCAGGAGAGGGTGGGCTGGGAAAGGGACTTGTTTGTGGGCAGGGAGTGTCTTATGCCACTAAGTTGGTGTACAAATTGTAGTCGATATAAACGGTAAAAAAAAAAAAATGCAATGCTGGTGATTAGTGCACTGAAGCATTACTTATTTCCCTTAGCTGCTTTACATACATCAGACACAAATATGTTGTAGATCTCTATAAGACAGAAGAGGTTTGATCACAGAAAGATCTCACTGATGCTTACCTGCATCGATCCCAGGGACTTCTGCTGCCCTGAGTAAACGGCAAGAGTGGAGGACGGGCCCGACCAGGGGAACGTTCTCTCATTCACAGACAGTGGAGGAACTGCGAGGTCCATGAAGTGGCTTTTTTTCAAGAAATTTCACGAGCTACACTGCTTAGAGCCTGTTCATAGCTGCTGTGAAATCGTGGTGCTACAAGGTGTGGAAGAGGCAACTTCTGTGTCCTACAGAGCTGCGGTGGGCACAAACCACCAATGGCCAATGCTCCTGGCCATTCTGCATGCAAGCAATTTCCCTTCTCTGCCTTGAAAAGCTACCAGCAGCCTTATAAGCTGCCACCCCCCCCAGCCCAAAAAAACACCTCAAGTTAATATAAAAAACACGATTCATACAATTGTGGAGGAGAAAGATCAGTGAACGACATGGAAAGAAGCTGATACAGACCCGACTCCGGAAAGCAACACATTCCCACCACAGGCTGAGCCCAGGCAGAGTCAGTAGTCCTGTGGAGTTGTAGTTTCAGGGCAAACCAGGGTTGTTTCCTCGAGTTGTGCTGCTCGGAGGGACGGGTGCCGTGACAGCAGGCGGGTTGTGGTAATACAAGTGCTCTGTGAGCAGCCCCGTCACACAAGGTCACACTGCCTCGATGCTCCTGCAAGTCATGAGCTGAGATTGGGGCACCGCAAAACATTTGGGGCCTTTAATTGCTCTCAAAGGATTACGTTTTTTCAGTTTTACAGCTAAATGTGTAAACATCCACATTTCTTAAAATGGCAAAAATTTTACTTCTCAAGAATGCTACAGAAGGCCCTGTTAACTACACGGTCACAGCAAGGCTGCGTTCATGGCAGAGTTGTAACTCCAATCTTGCATCCTACAATGGCTGAGCAAATCCAAACATGTTTTCTTTTAACAACATTACAAAAAAGGGTGCGGCGCTGGCAGCTATCACACACCTCTGAAGTTTCAAGCAAGACATACCTGGCTGCAGCTCGAGATCAAAATGGATTATCTCACGGGGCCAGGATGTGGTTGCAAAAATCCAGCATTTTAAGTGCCATCGTGATTCATAATATTATCTGCATTACTTGGTATAATTACTAAATAAAAGTACAAGTACAAAAGGTGCAAAATCTATTAGATATTTACCTTTATCTCTGTCACATAACACTTTAATATTTCCTGGCAGTGCAAGAACCCAGCCAACCTGAGGAAGATTCCTCCTGCTGATATTTAAGCCCCTGCTCTTCTCTCATTATACCAACATTGTTCTCCTTCTCCATGCGAGCAGAGGACTGGGAGCCAGGACTGTTTGCTCTCTAATCAGAGTCCTGAAAGACTCCTCATGTGGCCTTCAGCAAGCTGTTTATTATCAGTGCATGATCCTCCATCTATAAAAAGAGAGGACTAACACTGCTACTAATGATGATGATATTATTGTTAACACATAATTATCTACCTCACAAGAAAATTGGGAGGGTAAATTAGTGTTTATTACAAAGTATTTTAAAGATAATATTATTTATACGAGGGCTATACTTTAATATCCAGAGGACAGCAGTTGTTGAAAACCAGTTTCTAATTAGGTTTTGCTAACGATAGTGTCAAAAAGGTTTAGAAAAAAATTAGCAATAGGTACTTTCAAAAGTCCCTTGTTTTTCTTATATTATTGGTATCAACTGCTTTCCTGTAGATAGCTGCCATACCCATATCTAGAAGACGTTAAACATTATTTTCTGGTAGATTAAAGCTAAAATGAATGAACTACATGGCACGGCCAAAGCACACCCTGCAGTTTATTAGACAACTTGCTGCAGTGATTAAAGTCCTTGTGAAGTAAATATTTCTTTTTTTTTTTTTTTCCTCTTCCCCCTCACACCTTATTAATATATGATTTAATCCCAGCTCTTCAGCCCCGTCTTTCACTGATGTGCTTAACACTCAGTTAAAGCACACCCTGGCATGGTTCAGGCTTTGTTTTACACAGTCCCTTAGCTTTGAGGCAGGGTTTGCAGGTACTCAGAGCACAGGACCAACACGAGCCCGACCCGAAGTATGACTGCCTGGGCCTCCTGGCTGTCCCCTTTTTTTGCTCAATTATCTACATTTTTTGGAACATCCACTGCTTCCAGCTTTGTTCTTGAGGACTTGTGATAACGTATCAAACTCCTCCGAGCCGGTCGTAATCTTCATTCACAACCTCCAATGCGCACTGTGACAACATTAACTGTGAATTGCTGCAGTAGATTAAGCAGCATATTTCCACAAAACATTTCCAATACAAGACCAAATTTTATGAGCTGTGTGAGCATTCTGTGTAACATTTCTAGCAGGTACATAAAACACTCCAGGGTATATATAGAAAGAGACATTTGACTTTGTGGACCAGTGCTGTGTGTATTAGAAATAGCTCTCCATCTTTCACAGTGCTAGCTGGATGCGTGGCATAACATGAGACCAACAGACAGGGAAAAAAAAAAGGGACAGAAAAAACCTAAAGCACATGGTGGAAGAATGAACTGAGAATTATTTCCTCAGCTGAGCCAATATTTCCTACAACACGGCTTTCTGTGAGTCAGCCTTTTTGTGCCACTGAACTTAAAATAGCAAAAGTGAGATAACAGTGGGCTTGTTGGAAATAGAAATTTGCAAGGGATACAAAAAATAGAGAACAACTTTGGGACCAAGAGAGTGGCAAGGAGCATGGCAGTGATCTGTCGTTAATAAATGACTGTAGGAATATAGGAAATAATCCTAAAAAGGGGACATTTAGCTGAGATTGTAAAACATGGAAAATCCCAGGGATGTGGGAAATCTGCCACTGGGAGGTTCGGCTTCTCCTCTATCCTTACCGCACCGAGGGCAGCAAGTTCAGCACCACAGCTCCTCTCTTCCTCCCTCTGACAAGCCAGGGTGGTTTCATCCCAGCCCCAGAACCTCCTTTAATTTTGCTTACACTGCTGAGAAGCCCTGGGCCAGTGCTGGCGGAGAGGAACCTCAGGCAAATTCCTCACTGATTTCACACAGTTCAGGACAGGGATTAATAAACGTATGCAGAGGAGGAGGGAGAATCTTTCTAGAGGCAGAATGAAGCATGGGATGGGCCGGCAATTATGCAGATCCATTGGCCGCATCCCAGCCCTTGGTGGTTCTTCAAGGGCTGTGCCTGCTATTTGAGGCCAGAAATTAGTTTAAAGCCTGGATGAAAAGCGTCTCCCACCAAACCCCTCAGCTTCCCCATTTGCTTACCTAATGTGCCGTGCACCCGGATGAAAGCGTTCCCACCAGGAGCAGAGATCACGCGCCCGCCCGCCGTCCTGTGCCGCCAGGGATGAGCCACGAGCATGCCAACAGGGGCGCTGCATCACAGCCTGTACAAAAGTGCAGATTGTTGTAAAAACGAGAGCAGAACCAGCACGACCCCTGCCCCAACGGTGGGCTTTGCTGAGGGATGAGAGCAGAGCTAGCCAGGGCCTCAGCTGTCACACCTGGGGGTCTTGTGCCACGCACCCCAGCGTTCCCCTGCGCCAGGGCTGCCTCCTGTTACCTGCTTAACCAAGTCTCTGCCCATGTCCCATTTGCTCCCAGTCTTTTTGGCCAATTCCTTCCCTTCCCCTTCTGATCATTTGCTAGCTGAATCGGACAAGGGGCGCTTGCAAAGCAGCAGCTTCCCCGTGCAGGTACATGGCCTTTGTCTTTTATTTTCCACTTCTTCCTATCAAACACGGGGCTCGCTCTGCAAGGCGCTGGGCAGAGGCAGCTGCAGCAGCCGTGTAATGTAAGCAGAGCCGAGGCGCGGATGCAGCCCCGGTTTACACAGGAGGTTATTTTTAAAGCGAAGAGCAAAAGCTCTGTCTCTGGAGCTGCGTCTCAGCGCGCAGGCAGGCTGCTCTGTGCAAGCGCGTCCTTCCCCTCCATTGTTCAGGAATTTTTATTTTAAAGCCTACGAGGACATAAACTTCATTTCCCACATCCTGTCATTAAGCAGCTGTATTCCGAACAATGAATGATGACAAACCAAAGCAACAGTTTTAACCGAGGCAGGATTACACTTGGCATTGCTATTTGTTACGTGGCTCGCTGGACAGCAAGACAAATGCGTTCTGCTGCTGCCCTGCCCTGCTGCCAGCTCCGGCCCTTATTAATACATAAGCACAGCAGTGGAGGGAGCGCCACAGCCAGCACAGATTTCCCTCAAAGGGACAAGACCCAGAAATCAGTGAGGTCTGGGCAAGGGAGGGCTGAGGGTCTGCAGCTTTGGGCTGGATGTTTGGTGTCTCTGGGCGGGCACAGACCTCTCAGTACCTGGTGCTGCAGCACAAAGCCAGAGACTCGCAGGAAGCACTGCAGGGCTTGCAGCCGTCCCAGCCCCGGAGGGGACAGGTCACTAAAGAAGTGTAACCAAAAGCCTGCTCCATTGCACTGCTCTCTACCAAATAACGTGGACAAGCAACGAGCCCGTTCCTGACTATCACACCGCACTTCCAGAGGCTGAAGCAATATCACACTTTCCCCGCGCATCCTCTGAAGTCCTGCTGCTAATGGGGATGCATTGCTGCTAACAGCGATGCCATTTAGAAGCTGGAGGGACAAAAATATCCGCCGAGGATGTTGCCAACTTTACACAAGTTGATGCAAACGTGTAATGGCATTGCTATGCCCACACGAACGTGGTACTTGTAAGCTGAGAGGCTCAAATTGCTCGACCAGCCGGGGCTGGCAGCCCGAGGCAGGACGCTGCTGGGGATCGCAGCATCTGCACGAAGCAGGAGCCCACGAAGCACTGGCAGCTCTCACCACCAGGGCAGCCTTTCTGCCTTCCCCCTCCTGCAGACCAACATCAATTCCAGCCCCCACCGCTCTCCTGTGCGGCCAGCTCCTTCTGGATCATCTTTCCCTGCAAACACAAAGTACATTCAGCTCCTGTCGCATCCGTAGCCAATGTGAAGTCAATGGGATCATTCATGCTCTTGAAGCCAGGCACACACTCGAGTTGTTTCTCTGAGGCGGCCTGGGCTGGCGCTGCTGCACGCCTCTGGGCCCCAACCATTTCAACATTCGCACGTACTCCACCTCCCCGAGCTCCACAGGACTGCTGTAAACACAAATAACGGCAACATTAAGGCCCTGTTTCAAGTCCAAGATTGCAAACAGTGTTTCAGCTTGCTATTGAGCACCTATTTATTCATCAAATGCATTAGAAAATCCATTAAAGGGGAAATTAAGAACCTAGCGACCTACACCAGCATTCAAACCTGCTGTTACCGCCACGAGCATCAAATACAGTTCAGTGCTGGCGTTTCATCTTGCCCTGTGAACCACTGGAGTTGGGAAGAGCCATGATGGGACAGCACGGGGAGGTCTCCCAAGGCTGGCATATGTATGGATATGTGGATTTTGAAAGCAGGAGCAAACTGCAGCAGATCTGGCTTGTAGCCCCATCCGTCCTGCAGGTACAGCAGGGGACAGGGATTTTCCCTCCGACGTTAGGGGAAGTTGTGACTCAGGGCAAGATGACGATTAGTGCCGAGCACAGCAAAGGTCAGGCAGCCTGTGTCGGTGCCAGGAGGCTCGTGCACCCCTCTCTGATGCAGAAAGCAGGCAGCGAGCCCGAGACAGCGCCAGGAGGCTTGATCAGGCCAGCAGCACCACAGGCAGACCCCAGGAGCTGGCAGGCCAGGCACCTCGCCAATGTGCACCAGACACATGGGCTTAGCAGCGTGCCCAGGGCTCCTTTCTGTTCTGCTAGTGCTGCACCATAGCAAGGGCAGGTTTCCGATGGGACTTTTTATCCCAAATCTCTTCTGAACAGCTGACGGCAGCCAGGCTTCCCCATTTGGGGATTTGCAGCCAGCTCCGTGCAGTGTTTGAGCACCGGTGGTGTTGTATTCACGTACATAAATCTGTATGTGAACTGTGTCTTCGCGCTGCTCCATTTCATTAAACAAGCTGAACAATTCAGTAGCTGTTTTTATGCCTCCAGGCACTTGGGTCATCTTTGATTTTTACTCATCTCAGAGTTCACGCTTGCAGTTAATGGCTTTCTTCACAGGCAGGACCAGGAGGGCAAGCAAAAAGAAATCTGCCTTGCACCTTGCCACCAGCCACCTCGACACCAAAACCCCAAACGTCCACCCCAAGCATTTAGCTGGGTGTGACGACAGAGGCCAGGCCAGATCCTTCCTTCCCCTGCTCGAGGTGTTACGCCGCTCATCCTTTCCTTCCTACCAGCAGTGGTGCTCGCTCCCTCCACGCCCCACCGACGTTCCAGCCCTTCATGGAGCTGAAAAGATCCCAAACTTCAGTGCAGTTCGGCAGCTGAAACCTTGCCACACGCCAAATCCCCATGTGTTCCAGCCAGGCCTGCAAGAGTTTTGCAAGCAAATAACATATAGCTGCAAAAAAATATATCTAATAAATGCTGCTCCCCCCTCCACTTCACACAGGCACACACAAAACACATTATTTTAATTCTCCGCTAAGCTTTCTAACTCCTTGTTACATCATATGATATAATCAGCCATTTGGCCCTGAGTCAGTGTTTCCGTGAAGCAGAGTCAGTAGAAAAAGCTTTCAAGGCACTGGAATTGTTTTTTGCTTCTGTAATGCTTTAAAAATGCTTTATCTTGGGACCGAAGAATATTCAGTGAAAAGGCAGCGTTTCTGGACGCCTTTCAGTTCTCACATCAGAAATGCTGGCGCTGAGAATAAAATTGTTCCCATATTTGAGCTTGGTACCAAAACATCAACACGAAGTTTTTGTTTGTGAGCTTTACAAAAACAGATGACTACAGGCTTGGCTACACGAGCCGTGGGTAAATGGAAACAGGCAGGCGGACCGTCCATCACCCCTACCGCTCTGTACAAACAGGAACACCTTGCTGCTTACCGGCGGTCACATTTGGGCCCGTACCAAAGGAACAACGCCGACGGTTGCACGCACAAAGCTCGAAGCCCCGTTAGTGCACGCCCAGGTGTTCGCGGGTGCTGGCTCTGCGTGCGCACACATCAGCTGCTCTGCCTAAAGAACATTTACCCTAAACTGGTCCCAGAACTACAAGTGGAAGAAATCTCAACCAGGGCTTAAAAGTGGAGGCTGCCTCTCCTCAGAGCCAAATGGGATGCAGGAAAATCAAGCTCGCTCTCTGCTGTTTGCAGCAGCGGTGCATCCTGCAGGACCTTCGGTGCCTCTTCCCCAGCTGATGGGATCACCGAGCAGGCACCCAGCTCCTGGAGCCTCGCTGCTGCCCATTCTGGGCTCAGCCCCCATGGTGCTGAGCAGCACGACCTGAGCCTCTCAACGCAGTGAAGGCATTCAGATTCACAAATTGCACTTTGTCCGAAGTCCAAGGACCGGAAATTGCCTAACCCCAATGTTTTCCCTGATTTTAATGACCTACAAATCTGGGAAATCAGGAGGGGTCAGTGGGAAAGAGGAGCAAAGCACACTGCTCGGGGCAGCACCACGACTGCAGGGACTCTGCCGGTGCTTTGGCTCGCGTCCCTCCAGGGCCAGCTCCATGGGGAGGATGCAATGCCCTCAGGACCCATAGAGGAGAAAACCTCTCCCTTGCAGGGGAGCTGCTGCCGTGCCAATTAAAGCATCCAGGGACACACAGGAGAACCATGAGGTACCTGCTTGAGTGGGCCTCGTGGCACACCAGGCATCGCTGCTGTCACCTCTCATCCACCACAGAGCGCTGCAGGACAAGCAGGATCACCCCTCGGCCTCATGCTGGCTCTTTTTATCTGCTCTGTATTAAATTATGTGACTCCTAATTTAACAGACGTTGCCCAAACCCCACTGATTTAGCAGGAGACCCTTCAGCTGGTCTAGGGATGCAGTGTGACTTCTCTGCAGGCATGGCCAGGGAAGGAGCGGCAGAAAATATTTCAGACCAGCAGCAGGGAAAACAGCACGCAGGCATTCCAGAGTATTTACATCCATGCTTGGCCATCCTCTTTCCCTCGCTTTCTCTGTTTTTTAGAGGCCATCACGAAGCAAGAGAGCAATTTCAGCATTGGTTACAAAGCCTACATGACACCAGTAGGAACTGCTGACAGGTTTAAATGTCATCTGAGAACAGGAGCAGGGAGAAAGGCTGCGGTGTGAATGTTAATGGGGAGCAGCCGGTAGGATATCGCTGGTTTGGGGCGCTCGCAGAGGGGGCACGGAGGCACTCCGTGTTCTGAAGTGATGCACACAGCCAGCGGGAACAATGTTTTCTGACAAAATGTTGTGCTTTCCTTCCAGCTAAAAATCTTAGGAGACAGGCTTGCTTTCCTATGGAAAATCAGTGTTTTTGTCTAAAAAAAGCCAGCCCCCAGGCCCTATCTCATCCCCAAAGTGGTGCGGTGACTGGAACATTTTGTTCCTGTTTGAGAGGATGTCGCGGAGTAGCGAGGGACAAAAGGCCAGACCAGCAAAGCCCCCCAGTGACCCCCTTGGGTAAATTTCTAAATCAAAACCATGAGCTCTGAATTGAAAGTTTTTTTGTTTGTTTGTTTTGTTTTGTTTTCCTCCCCCAAAATCTTTACATTTCAACATTTCAGCCAAAACTTTACATCCTCCAGTTTAAGTCTGGTAAAAAGGAATTTGAACCATTTCTCTTTCTTCTTGGGGTAGAGGTGATCCATGTGTCATCTCAAAAAATAAATTAAAAAAAAGAAAGAATAAGCCCCTGTTTACAGCTAAAAATTCTAAGCCTTCTTTTTTTGGATGGTTATTGGTAAGTTTTATCTACCCCTTACCTTCTCAGTAAGAAGGGGGAAGTTGAATAGTTTTCTAAGAACTTGTTAAACCACCAGTGAAAACTAGCATTAGAGACCAACTATGGCATCAGAAAAGAGCTTCTTTCCAGCTGTTTTATCAAGTAACAGCATATAGCTGTAAAATGCAATTATTGCACAATTACCAAATAAAAAGTTTACGGAAAACACAGAGAAGGCTGAGGCGTGTTCTGGGCACCCACAGGTGTGCAGAGCCTTCGTGTGAGAAAGGAAAAAAAAATAGCCAAAGTTTTCCCTGAGCTACATTACAATTTCTTCAGATTGTCAGAAATGAAAACTGGAAGAGGTTGAAAAGTTACGTTCCCCATGTTGGATGGAAATGACTCCCACGGCGGGTCACACCATGGCCATCGAGCGGAGCGCAGCAGCCCGCATGGCCTCCGCCTGCCCAGGAGCCTCCCTGTGGAGGCCAAGCCCACTCCTCACCACCGACCTCGCACCACAGCCCTCACAGCTCCGATGGCTTCCAGCTGCTGTGGCTGCTCTCCAGCCTGTAGAGGTTTTCCTCAACCTCAGCTTGGCTGCTGGCCCGCTGCTTCCCCAGCCCTCAGCGCCACCTTCCATGTTCACGGCCCCCTTAATCTCCTTGTGCAGCTCTCCCCGAGTTGCTGTGGCTTTCCCCAAGCTTAGCCCTTCTCTCCGAGCCTCTCCACCTCGCCATCGCCCCCGAACTCAGTACCCAGCCCCCCAGATAACAGTCCCCAAGTGCAACCTGCTGCAACAGCAGCTCAGCACCAGCTCAGCACCAGGGTGGGAGGGGTAGCCAAGGAGCAGAACAAGGGATCTGTGGAAAGCCTTGTTGAGAGAGGAGCTGTATTTGCTTCGGTGGAGTTATTTTGGAGCTACAGTAGAATAAATGAGACTAAGACCTAGTTTAGCTGTTAAAGCAAATGTATCCGACATTGACTTCAATAGACTAATTCCAGATTTATATTACACTAAACGTAGAGCCAGTGAATAGACAGTGTGATGATAATTATAGAGAGCAATATATAAAAAACAAATCACTGTATTAGAAGAAACAAATAGATCCTGGAGAAGTGCCATGTTTTTAAACTGGGCCACAGCGACTTTGGCTTGTCTCTGGCCATTACATCATCCTTATGTCCAGTCATTTGTTTTCCATATCTTAATCATATTGAGAAGCTCAGGCAGAAGAAAGAAAAAGCAATTATCTTTCTCTTTTTAATGGAATGGTGGGTTTAAATAACAATAAAAATAATGCTGGGCCAAAGAAAAGCCACAGCAATATCAGGGGAAATACAGATTCAATCTGACAACCTCCACAGGCTCTCAGAGAGCTTTTTCTCCTGCACTGCAGACCTCTCACCCTTAGCTCCTTTCTCCCCTGGTTTCCCAAGTCCACAGAAAGTGAGAAGTTAAACATCTGTGCCTGCTTGTTAATATTTCTTCTTTTCCCCCCCATACGAGGCTCTTACTGCTGACAAGGGCACTGCGCATATTTCACTCCCGGAGATCAAGCAAGGATAAAGGGAGCGGTTTCCTGCTCCGACAAGCAGCCCCTGCCAGCACTGTAATGCTGGTTAAGCACAGCTCTCCGCCAGCTCCAGCATGAATGAAAAGCCGGAGCAGCCCTGGGACACAGCAAGATCTCTTATAAACCAAGACAGCAAGCTGACGTCGGCCTCAAGTCATTCTCTTGGCACCCACATGGCTCAGATCCCACTGCAGAGCGTAGCCACAAGGACCCCGGTGCTCCTCCACCTCACCCATGCCTCGGCACACCCCGTGCCCCCGCTCCATCCTCCTGCCGGCCCCGGGCATCGCCTCGCTGCGCTGGGAGGTGCGATCAGCCACATCAGCCTGCAAGACACACATCCTGACAGATCTCGCTAACATTTTCCACCACTTTCTTGTGCTCCATTTGCTCTTGTTAAACCGTATCACAAAGCGCTCGCCGTAATTAATGTATTGTGTACTTTCACACACACAGATTCTTATAATCCCTCTGCTCCTCTGTAAACACAGCCAAAATTGCAAGCACAAGGCAGTGAAAGGGCTCGGCGAATACACGCTCCTGACAATCAGTGCGTTTTGGTTTGTATTTTCCTCTGTTCCTCCCACCTCTCTCAAGGCAATAAAACATGATGATCTCCCTTGTAAGGGGCGAGGCATGAGCAGAAGGGCACAAACCCAAGTTTTAACCCAGCTGAAATCCTTGACCTCAAAAATTTGCCCACAAGGACTGGGGACAGAGGAAAACAGCCCCATGAGGAGAGGAGCTGCCCTACGTTGATGTGGGGGGGAAAGGGTAAAGGACTGAGAGTGAGGAAGCCCTTCCTGGCAGGAGAAGCTCCTTGCCATGAGGTCTGATGGAGGACAAGTCTCCGAGGGGAGCAGAAGCCCTGTCCCACCAGCGGCTCCAGCACAGGGAGCGCTGCGGCCTGCGGCCTACCTCAGGTGGCTTCTCCTGCTGCTTGGGCCTCCGTGTGAGGAGAGCTCACCAAGCCGCACTCCATTCCGAGTCACAAGGAGCTTTCTCACACACAAAGCCATGGGTCTGTCGGACTCCATGCTCACAGGACACTTCCAGCTTGGAGAGGCACCTGAGTGTCCTCTGGCCTTGTGCCCCTCGTGGTAACAAAGCACTGCTCCCCGTGGGACACGATGGGCACACACAGCACCGCCGGGGTTATTCCTGGTGCTGCAGCTCAGACAGGCACCGCCGGTATTTACAGGGGGCTACGGCAGCGGTTTGAGGCAGCGTTGGGACTTAGGAGCCATTACATTATTTTGAAATATGCACACTGTTGGTGGATGCTTAAAGCCCTGCTCGGCTACGCGGTGGCATAAAGCTAGTATTAATTTCAGCTCCGTAGAGGAAATTGAAAATGGTGCTCTCAAAATCATTATGCTGAGTGAAATTCAGCAATAGGGGAAAAGACAGCCTGGAGGGAAATAAGAGGAAATTTACTTCAGGTGGCTGAGAGACCCCACAGGACTTGTTCAGCTCAGGCCCAGGGACATGGAGGACAGCGGGAGCAGCACCATGGGGTGCAGCAGGCTCAGGCAGAGGGGCCCCAGACTGCAGCACCTTTGTCCTCTGCAGCTGTGTGTACACACATACAGCACACAATACATATAGTATTTATATACAGAGAATACATACATGTATTTATTTATATAAAAATAAAATGGCCCACATCAGCTGCCACCCGAAAACATTTCCCCTGCTGACTGTGCATGTCCCAGCCTCCTAAGAGCCGTGCTGAACCCAAACGACCAGCCCACTTCTGCAGATGCAACGGATTCAAAGTCTGTGCAAGCGAGCATCAGAAATAAGTGGGGCTTATTGAACCGAGATAAGTTTTTGGAGCTCATCCACACAGAAAGGAAATACTCTGAGTTCAGCAGAGAGTTGGCTCAGACCTGCCCTTTCAACCTCATATCCTGACATTACAACCTACCTATATAAAAATCATCATCATAATAAAAAACCTCAAATCTCTACAGGCTTCTCTGGGGCTTCGGCAAGCAGCTGAACCGATCCCAGAGAAAGAGGAAAAGAAACAAAACCCGTGCATGAAGTGATGACAGAGGAAGCAGCTGTCCTGCTCCCCAAACCCCAAGCCCCCCAGCTGCACCCTAACAGCTGCAGGGAAGAGCCAGAGGCTCGGGGCTCCTTGCAGCTGGCCAGATGTGGGGCCAGCCCAAACAGGGGTGCAGCCACCACCACCAGCCATGGGAAGAGCCTGCCATGCAAGCTCCCAGAGGAGAGCAGCAAGCAATCGGTAGATTTTCTTGCTCTCTACAAGGATTTGCAGGAACGGATGGCTGGCTTGGCGTGGTTGGGATTAGTTTTCAGATGTATAAAATTGTGCTGGCAACACAGCTGCCTTTTATTTAATACAGACTGTGTGTACTCCCTGCTCCGGTCTGAGAGGAGAAAGCATTACCTCACCAACTGTATATAATTTCTCAGCTCTGACTTCAATAAAAATCCTAACACCTGCAAACTTTTTAAACAAATCATGTATATTAGGGTAGAAAACCCCCCACACGTTCTTGTGAACTAGCAGCCATGCATCTTGAAACAAAATCCTCCAGAAGACATCTGGTAGATGTTGGTGTCATTATTACAACACTCCCCTGCTGTGCGAATGGCAGCAAGCCCGCAGACCTGCTCCACAAAGGCAACCCTGTAGCTGGGGCTTTCTTTGCCATGCTGAACTCCCTGGGAATCTGACGGATTGCTTTCACGAGCGCCTTAAAAATAATAATAAAGCTTCTGTTTGTAAACTTAGAAAAGAACAATGGGAGCCAAACCGTGAATCCTCATTTCACTTGCTGCTGCGGGTGCTGCTACAGCTCACATTCCTGGGGACAGGCTCTGGGAGGCTGCTTGCACTCTCCACCTCAGCAATAAAACAGTTTGTACCTGAGCTCTAGAGCAGCCATGCTGCTAACTAGGAGCTGAACACTGGCTGGGTTCAGGGCAGCGTGTTTTCACCATTTACTACCAGACCCGAGGCCCAGAATCGCACATGTTGCTTAATTCAGATGTGTGTAAGCTGATCTGCTGTAGCAGGTTCCAAGAAAAGGCTTACTCATCTCAGAAAAAGCGTGTTTTCTCTCCCCCCAGAACTTCAGAACACAATTCCCTTCCTGACAGCGATGTGAACGAACAAGGAGAAATGGTGCAAAACCCCTCCTCTGCAACGAGCCCTGCCGAGCAGAGGCACACGTGCAAACCTCATGAACAACCTTTGTTCTGGTGACATTTCCAGCCCAATCACTAGGTCAAAGCGGGCACGGACAAGTTTAATTAAACATCCAGACTGTCTGGTATTGCCTTATTATCACCTGAACCTTCCCACTGCTTCTCGAGTGAGACCTGAGGCGCATAATCCTGACAGCGAATTAACAAGTTTATCTTGGTTGATTGACCCAGACTTTGGAGCCACGGGAAGAAGAAGGGCTTGAAGTTCAGCAGAGCTCGGTGCCAAGTATCGCTCCTAAATGACACCCCAGAGCGCAGCAGCAGCACTTTGACTTCTCTTACTCAACGTCCTGTCACAAGCAGCCTGTGCAAGCCATGCAAATGCTGCAATTAGTATCAGAGATAAACCAAACCCATTAGTAGATGGAAGGGGAACTCAATCTGTTTTACAAATGGAAATGAAGTAGCAGCCTCAATTATAGGATTTTTAAAAACATGCAATTTAGCAAAATGTTGATTTCCTTTTCGTTTACTTCGTTCTTTGTCTTCTAGATACTTCAGCTCAAGTAGCAGCCAGTATATTAACCGACCAGATTTTGGCAATGTATTTAATAATCAAGCTCAAATAAGTGCTCTTAGGAAATAATTTTATTTACAGTTCAGCTGGGGAAGAATGTTAAAACTCCAGCATTTGAGGAAAATTATTATCACACAGTAATATATTTTGAAGGCATTTGGGCTGTAGAAGACCAGTACTAGTGAGTCAGAGCACAGCATCTGACCTTTCAGAGAATTCATCATCTCTTTGGGATGCAGAGAGGGATTCAACATCCAGCTTTACCCAGCCAGGGTGGGCAGCCTCTGCCAGCACCAGAGTTTTAGTCCCTTCCTCCCCTCTCTTGCCTCCCGAGCTCCAACAGGAAGGTTTGGGGGTTCCCGGCAAACAGCAGAGCAGCTCCCAAGCCACCAGACTCCTGTCTCAGTACAGTTGCTTTACACATGGACATGGTTCACCATTCTGCTGCAGGATTAGAGTTTGGGAACGCTGCATGCAGTTATTTTAGCGTGTACAGGCCTGTATTGCAACTTTAAAAAAAAAAAAATGGTGCAGCCCACGTTTCTGCTTAAATAATTGAAGGTGCTCAGCGTTAAGCATATTTTGTCATGCTTTCCCCATGGCACCTTTCCCACTCCAAACTGTTTGGAATCTGAACAGAGACTATGCATTAACTAATTAGATTTCTCAAAACAAAGGTTAATTAGTGTGTTTATTTTGGATTATGTATATATTGAATTTTTAAACGCTATATGGTACTATTTTAAAAAAAAGGGTAAAAGGAGGAAGCGTTCCTAAGTGTAAGGACTAGCTTCTCCAGCTGCACACGCTGCTACTTCCTCCCTTTCTCCATGGATTCAGCATGATGCATGGCCTCTGCTCAGGGTTTGCAGACTAAAAGCTGCCAATCCAAGAGCCCAGCAGCCCTCCACAGCAGGTTGGGGCTATCTTATGACAGCACCAAAGGCACCGAAGGAAACAAGCTGGTAAAGATCACCCCATGGCAGTTTTTGCCCCTACACTGACCCCATTCCGGTAGCACAGAGCCACGCAGGATACACTGATACAACTTCTTGCAACACACCTGCGGTCAGAAAATGCAAGCTAACGCCAGCCACATGTTTACAGCAGGTAAATAGCCAAATCTGCCCAGAAAGGAGAACACACAGGGGGCTACGTTAAAACAAAGGAGTCCAAAATTCTAACAGCTTGTGCTTACTGTGTAGGGCATTACTCCTTATAAACTTGGCCTAGAGCAATGGGAACAGCACCAGACTTCGCTACTTCAGACATTTCCAGCAGGCCTACGGTTGTAGCATGTAACATCCATTTTATCTGAGGAGCCTCCGGACTGCTGACATGACACCTTTCCTTCATCACCAGGACATCTCTGTATTCAGCTTTCTACTAATTTTCTATACAAATTAAGTTGCAAAACACATCTCTCCTTTCAGAGCACCCTCCATTGCTTCAGTGGCTGATAACCAGCTTGACAGCCCAAACAGGAAAAGAAAAAAGAAAGCTCACAGGCAGCCATCAGGTGAGGGATTATCCCCGAGCTGTCCTTATCCAGCACCCAGACAACAACCAAAGGAGCTTCTCCGCTGCTGCTCCACACTGGCAAAATAAAAACTTACATAGCCTTGGAGCTGTAGCTTCCCAGGGCTCAGACATGCTCTGCTGCCACTTGCAAGGGGGCTGAAGAGGACGTTGCTCTGAGGACGGGTGTCAGAGGCAAACCAGGGCCTCCCTTCCTGCTTTATCACCTTGTGCTTGCTGCAGCCCTATTAGGAGAAACCCGAGCTACACCTGACACCTTCTCAGGAGGCACAACTGCCCCCAGGTGCTCGTTCTTACCCTGATGCCCAGTTCTGACCCCTGAGGTCAGGATTTGTCTTAGGTGTTGAATCTCTGCCTTGACTGCCCTGTTATTTGCCATCAGATTTTTTTCTGATCTGGTACCTGATCAGGCAGCCAAAATGCATAAACTCATTTTACAGCCATTGTTTATGAAGGAATAAAAATAAAATTGTCTCTCTGGTTGTATTTTTTTCCTCAATTTAACATTTCTGCAAATGCATTCTGTTATGGAAATATTCTTTCTGCAGATCTAATTAAATTACTTTATTGATGGGCCTTATACCAACACTGGTTTTAAAGAAGCAAGGCCAAAACTCCTTTTTTTTTTTTTTTTAACTCAAATATTTTTTTCCTGCTGTAGAAGAGAAAATATATCTTAGAATAATGGGTATCTCAGAAATCTGATTTTATTCCCTTTTCTTCCTTCCTGATGGTCTTATGCTTCACATTCATACCCTTTGGGAAAATTGCCTGGGAAACTTCTGATGATATGTTGAAGGTCATCTACAGTAAATGCGATACAAAGTGAACCCAGATCTCAGGCTTTGCAAATGTTCATTATGTAAATTGCTGGAGCTGTGAAGATGGAAATGAGGCATACAGATGCTGTTATGCACGAGAAAGCGGAGGGGAAACTTCAAATTTCCTTTCGCTATATGGGTAGTTGGTCTCTCCAGGCACTCTCCTCTCTGCTACATCGCTGGCATGAAAAGGTCTGGGATTCTCTCTGGGTGCTGTTTCAGAAATGACTAGCTCCGTGGTCCTCAACACAGGTCAAGGATTAGGGGCACATCTTTACATTCTTCGCACATCAGGGGAGAATCCAGGGCCAGCTGCAGCCTGGATGGGAGGAGAAGGGGGGGGGTGTCTGTGTCTGTGCAGGGCAATCGCTCGCCATGGGGCAATCTGGGGGGGTGTACCTCTGGGGGACACATCTTCCCCGCTCCGTGATTCCTGGCCAGTATCCTCATTTCTGGGATTAGTCGTGTTGATCACTGAGCCAAGACCAGTCCCGGGGAGGAACGGATCTGCGTTGTGAATTGCAGTGCAGAGAAGCACACGTGGAGGAGATAAAGATTCAGTGCTCGATTTCATGCATCCCTGGGTATATCACTTGGAGGCCAGATTTTGAAAGATGCTCGAGATCAAAGGATGAAGAGAGAAAACCAGCTTCATTTCCAGATATATTCCTGGGCATGTATTTCAACAGGAGATGGCCATCTTTGTGCCTTTCTTTTCCTTTTTTTTTTTTTTTTTTTCTGAAAGTACTAAATGCCCATGGGTAGCTGGTTTCATCATGCGGAGCCAGCACACACTTAAACATCAGACCTTAAATTGCCCTGCAGTTCAGTTCCCCACCTGGAAAGAAAGGAGCGTGAAACTTCCTCTTTTCAGTTCTTCCCGGGTCTTGCTAAGGTTTCAAGCACAACTCCAAGTAATAAATACCAGTAAGAGATACCCGGGGCCTGACTTTGAGAAGTGATGAGTACTCAGCAGCTAATGGGAGCTACTGGTATTTGGCAGTGTTGAAACTCAGCAGTGAGGTCTCGAATTCAGTTCCTCAAAATTGAAAGAATGAAAAACTTGAGATTTCTTTTGGTATTTTTGGCTCGAAGGCTCAGCAGGGAAGCTCAGATGCAGATGATGGGTGGAAGGACAGCGCAGGGACAGATGCTCTGCAGTCAGGGGATTGGAACCACTTAGGGCAGATCAAATGGGAGAGAAGTGCTGAGCCTTCCCCTATATCTCAGCATAGATCTGCTCTGACCTGTAGCAAAAAGAGAAGGAAAAATAGGAGACGAGCAGTGAGACAACACTGAAAGGAAAATTCCAACTCCCTGACCCTATGACAGCTTCACCACTCATGTTAACAGAGCAAAAAGTGGAGGAAAATGATGAAACCGCCTTGAAATGGAAAAAAAGAAACAAACACGAAGATTTGTTGAGTCACACAACAGCGTTCACATCAAGACATTCTGTTAGCGACTGTGCTAAAAGAGGAGATGTAACACGTTCTGGCTCGGCTCTTTCTTTAACAGCAAGATTGATTTGCATTCACACATGGAAATCTGGTTTACAATAAGGCTCTCCTGCCCCTCTCTTCCTTTCATTGTTTCTGTCATGTATCTTGGCTGGAAGATCTGCTCACAGGGGAAAAAAAAAAAAAACACACCACCACGCAGACCCAGGGCCCGCCGTTCCCCTCCACGCACACGTTGGATCTGCTTTCTGCAAGGCCGGTTGGAGAAGCACGAAGGTTTTGTCCGTGGCCCCTGAGCTGCTGTCGGGCCAGGGCAGCGTCGCCGTGTTCGGTGGGGAGCGTGTCCTCCGCCCGGCGCGGGTTTCGCAACGCCTGTAGGAAACATCTTGCGCCGGCCTTGATTTATGCAGAAATGTTAGCTAATCTCTTTTATGTAATCACTGATAGCTGTTCCTGAAGGCGAAGTCCCCAAAATGGAAGGAATGAATTAAAAGAGACAGATGTGGTTTGGCTGGCTCCTTGTTCTGATTACAGCCTCAGAAATAACCTACTTAGCGTGCGCTGATTTATGCAGGGGCTCTAACTCACTGCACGCCCACCCGGGCAGGCACACACGGGTTATTTTCTCTTCAGCCTGGTTTCACAATCTGATCTCGCTCACGCCAAAGCCGCTGTAATTGCTCCAGGTTTATTCTGCTGAAATGACATCAAAGTCTGGTCAAAAGTCACTTAGGTCTGGGTTTTCATTTACCCCAGATCCCCTCGCTTGGCACCACTGCGGGCTTTGGGAGCTGAAGGCATGCCAGAGCGGGCTGCCTTTGGTCACTCAGAAGGGCTCAGGGAAAGCAGAACCTCTGGAGTACTTCTGCAGCACCTCCAGATGTATACCCCACAGAGGGCAGGTTAAAAGCCAACCCGGAGCTCAGTGACCCGCTGGGCTGCTGGCACCAGGAGGAGCGATGCTGCCGGCTTGCCCGGGTAGCTCTGAGGCAGCGCCCAGGTTCCCTTCCTGCAGCACAGAACCAAAGGCTCTCCTGCCGCTACCGACTGCAGGGGTAGCCAGAGCAGTCCCCCGGGGCCTCGTGGAGTATTATTCAACGTTATACAAACCGAGCGCTGGCTCTGTAAAAAGGGAAGGATTTACATTTGGCAAACATTTCCAAGGAGCCAATATTTCCCTGTTACTTACCCATGGCTTGTGAACACAAACCTCACACAGCTGGTACCTCCGCTAATGATCCCATTACAATATGTATCGAGCTGATACCCGGTGATATCTCATTGCGGTACTCATCCATGTCGGAAAGGATTTGTCCATAAAAACATCTCCTCTCGTACCGTCGCAGGACACTGCATTCACTCCCGCTTTCCCTATCATCTGATGCTGCCTAATCCCACTCGGTGACATCAATCACAGGGGGAAAATAAGACAATTAACCGGCAATTAATTAAATTATAAACTGTAAGGAAGAGCAGAATATCTGTAAACCTTAATAGCCTTATTAACATGCCCATTACAAGCTAGCTGTGCACTCGTAGGGCCATGGATGACTTTATACACACATGACATCGCACGGGGCTTTAATCCCAGGCTAAGAGTTGCTCACCTGGAAGGAGCCTGCCCAGCCTATACTGCCCAGCACAGCACAGCTGCTTTGCACCTTCCCTTCAGCAGCAGGCCAGAGTAAAAGGGCACCAGCCCCACGCTGCACCGTGCTGCATGGCTCCGGCATCGGGTGCCGCAGGCGGGGAGCCCAGTGGCAGTGCCCCTGCTCTGCTCAGGCTGGAAAGGCAGCGAGGCGGCTGTTTGCTACGGAAATAATATTTCCTGCACAAAGCTGGCCCCTGCAATGCAAGGGCAGGGGGACTGGGCTCAAAGCTCCCGCGGAGGCCCAGCAGATAAGCAGGCACACGCGTGTTTTCAGGCAGTTTGCTTTCTTCAGGAAAGCTCCTGAGTCACTCTGTGCTCTGCTGGTGACAGACTCCTGAAAGGAGGAACCTGTGTGCTCAACGCTGCCAGCCCGTCTGGGCGAGTGTTTTAATGCCTCCAGGAACGACGCCTGACCTCTGTTTACAAGTCAGAGAATCATCACAGGACAGAAAACAAAAACAGTAAAGTGACCCATGCGTGAGAGCATAATGCTGTAGCCAGCCCTAGTTGAGGTCCTGGGACCTATGGCATTGCCGTGGTCGTTTCGGCACAGCATCAGGGTGCAGTGCTTGTGTCCCCTGCCATCACTCTATTGCTGTAACATTTTTGTCTTGGAAAGGTGACTGAATCTAACATTCATTTAACCCTTGACTTTTTTGAAGTCTCTTCGTTCCAAAGGAAGTATCTCGTGAAGCAAAGTGGGAGAATGACCTACTAAAGCGCGGAGATCTGAGTGCAGAAGACGGATTGAGCAGTAAATCGGGTTTGCCTCCAAAGGCAGGCCTCACCTAACGGGGCTCTGCCATCCTCCCTCTCAAAGTCAGCTGCATCCCAAACCTCAGCTGTGTTAACTCTGGTTCCAGTCCAGCGTTATTTCTGTAACATGTGAACCGGGATGACACGCACCCAGCCCGTCCGTTTATTTGCGGAGCGTGGACTGCTGACCGACGGCCAAGTGCTAATAAAAGCAGCGCTCTCCCTCCTGTGCCATTCCGTGCCGTGTACCGGCGGCAGGCCGGACCTCTGGGCATGCCGTGCTCACTGTGAGCAGCCTGGGGTCACAAACCAGCAGCAGCTGAAGATTTCCATTCTTAATTTCGATGGAGCCGTGTCGCCACGTTGTGTTCTCTCCCAGCTTGGCTCTATATTTAGCCGGGGATTCTGTCCTCGGCGTATTCTGTTGGGGAGGCTGCTCGCTAACGCTGCTCTGCTGCCTGTGCCCTGCCTCCCTTGTCACTACCAGGCTGCTCCTGGAAGGCACGAGGCAGGCAGATGGGACAGAAGCTGAGAGGTTTCTTTCTCAGCCACGAGGGAGGAGGAGGATGACGAGCACTTCCATGCCCGCCCCAGGAGCTGCGGTCCCAGGGGATGGCTGGAACTTGATGCCTGCCGGTGCTGGGATCCCCCACGTCCTCCTGCAGCGTTCGGTGTTCGGTAACATGCTCGGCGAGGACGTCACAGCGCCAAGAATCCCAACCAGACGGGACATCAGGCGCTTTAAAAATAGCCCACGGTGAAGCTCCAGGAAACCCGGATGACCAGGGGCCAGATCCAGACTTGCTCACCCCAGCTCACGTCTGGGGTAACGCTGACCTTGGTGGAGTCGCGTGGGGCTGGCAGGGAAATCAGAATCTGGCCCCAATCACTTGGCCTCCTGCTGCACCCCATGTTGTAACTATCCCTGATGTTGACACATTCAGCTTGCCACTCGTTTGTGGGACTAATTACACATTCACATTTGTCTGCACTCGCTCGGCTCCTAGCAACTGCAGTCACAGTCCTAATTAAAATAATAGACTGAGATTGGTAACATTACTGATTTAACAGGAAATTAGAAGAGTTACGTTCGCAGAGCTTAGGTAATTGACACCAACAGCACTTTTCTTGTAATGTGCATTCTGTGATTGATTTCATTCCCCAGTCAGACCTAAAAGCAGCTTGGGAGCACATCCTACCATCAGATTACAGTGCCGAGGAATTAAATGACTATTTCACCACTGCCTGCTCCAGAGCTGGCAGCTGTGGGCTTGAGCGTGGCTTTGAGCTTCCAAACCAAACATTAGACCTAAAATTGTAAGCCTAATGCAAAACAAAACATGTTCAGCACAACGTGTTCAGTTCCCCTTTTAAGAGCTTCCCTGCAGCCGCCCAGCTGGCAGCGCTCCTTCCTGGGAGAGGGCGGCCATCGGCACAGGGGCAGCTCGTGTGGCTTTGGTTGTCTTAAGCACCTCAGAGCAGGACGTGGCCTCGAGTTCTGCGAGTTCCCCAAGGCAGATGAAAGGCTCCCTGTGCACCTATGGCTGTGGCAATGGTCCTGGTCGGGTCCTGCAGCGGCGGAGCTGAGGGCAGGAGCTGATCAGGAATGCCCAAGGTGTCTACGATATCATCGTCGAGAAGCCCCTGCTGCGCTCAGCCCATCCTGCAGCTCACTCCACACAAAGAAGTTCTGTGCATGGAGAACACTGCAAGGCAGCAATACACTTATGGAAAGGAAAGGAAAGCAGGAAAGTAGTTGTTTCAAAAGTGGGGTGAACGGGTTTGAAATCTGTAGTTGTAACAGAGGCTGATATCTTGATGTAACCTCTCTTCCTGGAGGTTGGGGCCACTAGGGCAGAAGGGTTTATGATCTGACCTCCTGTGTCACATATCCTTAATTCCTTCCAGTTACAGTGCTGTGTTGCCCAGTGAGTTCCCTATATTGTGCTGCGTTGGGTAATCAGTTCCTTTCAGAACGTCCTTATCTGAAGACACCGAAATGGAGACCCACCTCTGCCCTTGGTAGCTTCATCCAACTGCCAGGCATTTCCAGAAGAGGTTCTGGTCAGCTCCATCAATCTCTGCTACCTCCAGGAGCTCTGTGTGCCCCTGTCGTGCTGTTCCCGTGGCAGTATGGTCACTGCTAGGCAGCATTCACAAACTGACATTCACCACATCCAACCCTGCCTTATAGCCTATATACACCAAGATGTATCGCTCATGTCTGCGTACCTGGAGATTCAGACACTGCTTTTCAAAGTGTGCGTAACTGCTGACTGCTGCTGAAGAAATGCATTGTCTGTAAATTATTGTGAAAACTGTGTATGAAATGCCAAAATTGCATCAACTTGGAAGTATATTAGTTACTTAATAGTCATATGCTCCCATGGGCTCCTTTCTATTTGTGGACTCAGAAATGTGCTGGGAAGAACAAAGTACACGTAGCCTGAACTTTCTTATCTGATATTAATCCCAGCACAACAGGGCTATAAAATGTTTTCATGAACATATATGTCTTCCACAGAGAGCCTTGTGGAATAATACTGCTGAGAGAGTTGCAGTGTAGGAAATACCCATCCACAGTTTATAAATCCTATCCATCTCAGCACGTCTCAGGGAGTACTACCAGGGCCCTGGAGAGCTAGTGCAAATGCTACTTCTGCAGCTTGCGTGGCTAATTGTTTATAAAAGTCTTTCTTTCCTTCTGCTGCACCTGTGAGCGATTATATCCAGAAGACGTTTGTGGTGTCCATCTCGTTTGGCTCCAGCAGCTCCCGGAGGCATGGCACCTGGGATGCTCCAGGAAGGCCCCTAACTCCCTGTCGGACACGGACAAGAGGACTCGGCCACACTGCAGATATTTCTTCCCAAGCTTTATCCCGTGAGAGCCAGCTTTCAGGTGGTAAATGACAGTCTGGGCTTTAATCACTCCGTGTGTGCACTGAAATGAATACTAGGCCATTTGCTTCTGGAGTGTTTCCGTATCCCACAATTTAAACCTCCCTGCTATTAGCAGCTATTTGATCCCATAAATATTGGCCAAATGCTCAGAATGGATACCTGCTGTTCACAATGATAGCATCGAGCTAGCCTAAAAATTAAGTGCCATCATCTCTCATAGTCCTCCATCGCACTGCGTTGCCTCTGCTACACCCCACCGACAGGATGAATTGCTCTCGGCACAGGTGATTCCCACCACTGCCACGGCAGGCACCCTGTGTGCAAGCCTGCCTCACGTGAAACCTGTGGGGACGCTCCTGCTGGTCTGAGTGACAAGACGGGGTTTATATCCCTCGGGCCTGGGCAGGAGAAGCCTCAGCACCAGTCTCCACAGCTCCTGGCACCGAGCAGCCCCTCAGGGAGGTCCCCAGCCCACTCAGCGACAGCGGCCGACTGCTGCAGGCACCGGCTGCTTCTTGCCCAGTGCTTTGCTTTGGTCCAGGCTGAGCAGGGGGCATCTGGCCCAGCACACCGTGCCCGCGGCTCTCTTCCAAACGAGACACACAACTCCCCAGCCCAAGGAGCTTCCAACCTAGCTAAGGGCTGACAGCGCACAGGAAGATGGAGATGGGAGAAAGCACGTCCACTGGTGGAAGCACTCCGGGGATGTATGGGCAACAACACGGGCAACGAAGCTGATCTTCGCAGCAGTGTTCTGCATGGAGAGGGGCAGAGGGGGCTCGCACGGGGCATGGTGAGGGAAAAGGGGCACTGCAGTGAGGGGGTGCTGGGCAGGGGCTGCGTGGGAATACTGAAACTGGGGGGTGGTCTCCCCCAAAAACGTGTGTTTTAGAGTGTGAAGGCCTGTGACGGCGTAAGGAGATTTATAATTTGAACAGCCCGATGCCAGGCAGGATTCCAGCTTTGTTACCACCAGGCAGGGAAAGAAGGGCACAAGGAGCCGATCCGTGAGGCGCGCCCCTCACGCCCTAGCAGGGGAAGAGGGCAGGGCGGCAGGCATCAGGGTGTCGCTGGGGCCATGCACAAGCCCCCAGAGGCTTCCACACGCGGCAGCGTTTCCCCCTGCCCTGCCTCCAGCCCCCGCCGGGCCGTGCGGAGCCCCGGGGCCGCCCTCAGCGGGCAGCGTCCCCGGCCGGGCCGGGCCGGGCCGGGCCGGGCCCCTCGGAAAATGGCCGCCCCCTCCCCGCCGGGGGGCCGCGGGCAGGCGGCTCCCGGCCGCCATTTCGCGACGCCTCCCGCAGGCGGCCGGGGCCCCGCCCCGAAGCCCCGCCCCCAGCTCCTCCTCAAGCCCCGCCCCCTGCCCCCCTTCCCGCCGCCTGCCTCTCCTCCATTTGCGCCTGGCCGGGCGCCGCGCGCTCCCCCCCACTCCCCCCCCCCGCGCCGGGTGCTCAGTCATTGAGAGGCAATAACACGGTGACGTCACCGCGGCGCGCGGGCAGCGCCCGGCTGCTGGCGGCGGCTCCGCGAGGGGGGGGGCGGGGAGGGGTGGGGGAGGGGAAGGGGGGGGAGGCTCCGGCCTGGTTCCTGCGTGACAATCGGTGGGCGCTGCCCCATGGCTGGGCCTCCCCGAGGGCCTCCGTCCCCGTGGGCCTCCTCAGTCCCCCTGGGTCTCCTCCAGCCCTTTGGGCCTCCAGCCGTTTGGCCTCCATTCCTCTGGGCCTCCTCCTGCCCCCTGGGTCTCCATTTGGGCCTCCACCCCCGTGGCCTCCGCTCCTTCCACCCCGTCCTTAAAATCCCCTCAAGGAAGCCTGGAGGCTGCCAGCGGAGGCACGCCTGGTGCTGCCCTCCCTTGCCTCATCCCCGCCGTGCACCACTGCTGGCATTGTGTGGCGGTGCTGTGCCCCTGACGGGTCCCGGCCGCCCCAAGTTTCCCTCGAGCATCCCCAAAAAGAAGAACTCCGAGGCTGTGGCCGCTCCGAAATAAATCATTTTCCCTAAATACACCAAGTCCGTGTTGGTGCTGGTGTTGTGTGCCCTGCCCGAGCCCAGAGAGGGCCGCGGAGGGCGATACGAAGGCATTACCCAGCTGTGCCTTCCCGTTCCGAGGATAGAGAATATTATAAATTTAACAGGTCTTCTTCATAATTCATAGCTTGCTTGTGGAAAAAAAAATCATAATAGCTTGGTGTGATATGTCAGGCATCTATAATTCATGGCGCTGAGATCACACAGCCGCCATGCAGCGCGAGCGCGCGGCGGAGTGCGATGTTTGTAATTAATCTGCAGAAAGAGAAACAAAGGCAATAAACGGGAGGGGACAACAAGCGGGGCCGGATCCCAGCTCGCCCTGACAGGGAATAACGCTCGGCCGGAAATCTTGAATATTTTTTTTTGGCCAAAATCTACAAAATCGGCCAAGGGATGGGACGAGCAGTAAATCTATCAGCGGGCGGTTCGCGTGTGTTCAGGCAGCCGGGCGGGCTCGGGCCCTGCTGGCCTTTCTCTGAGCTATGAGGTGCCGAAAAGAGCGGGCAGCCTGCGTTTAGGGCATTTCCGAGAGCTTTTGGCTTAACCAATAAAATAAAAATTAAAAATGGTGCCAGGCTCATCACACAAACTCACGTGTCGCAGTTGAAGCATTTTAATCGGATATAAACAAGGCACAGGGTGCGGAGGCCTCACGGAGAGGCAGGAGTGACTCCAGGAGGAAGCCCGAGCCTCGCTCCCAGCGCGCTGTGACGGAGCCCTTGCAGGGGTGCTGGAGGCCGGGGCCATTCGTGGTTTTGTTTGCTCATTTACGACTCCCTCCAAAATAATTGGTTTTCTTTTGCTGCTCGCTTGTTTGTTTGTTTGGCTGCTTGCATTCTTTGGATTCAATTTCCCCTGCAATGTGGCCTTAATTTGCATTGTGTAGATCCGTGATTATTTATGCGTTTATGTTGTTCATTCATTAAAAAAAAAAAAAAAAAAAAAAAAGATGTTAGTTGCCCCTGGGCTGCTGGCCCTGCAGAAGGACGAGGGTGGGGATGCAGAGGGGTTTGGGGGCGCAGCACCACAGCTCTGCTCCCCGATGCCTGCACAGCCCCCGGGTTTTCGCAGATAAATGCACGGAATCGGGGAGCCCCGGGGTGCCCCTGATCGTAGCATTTCTGACCTAACCCAAGGCAGGTTTGGGCTCTGGAGTCTCAGTGATGCCCTCTGGTGACCCGCGGCACGGGCAGCACGCAGGTCCTCCTCCTCCTCCTCCTCCTCCTCCTTCTCCTCCTCCTCCTCTGGGGCTGCGCCTGCCGAAGTTGCATCAGCGATCAGCTCTTCCTGCTCTATGGGTCCTTAGGGGAAAATAAGCAGAAACTGGGATTTTATCAGCTTCTGCAGCTTCTCAGACTCATGGCCTGCTTACCACCCTCCGCCGTGCCCCCAGCTGAACCCTGGCATTTTTCCTCATTTGGGAAATTGTTACGGGAACGTCTGCCTCGTGCCGGCGTGGTGGGCGATGAGGAAGGCCCTGAGACCCTCAGATAAGATACCCTGATGGACCCGTCCGGTTATTGCACAGCGCAACACACTGGAATTAATTTTGACTTTCCCTGGCTGTAATAGTCATCCCAAAAGCGTGTGAGGGTGTTAATCTGCCCCAAAGGAGCATTGAGGGGCCTGACACATTGTTGTGGGTGCAACGCTGAGAGCTGCTGGCACAAAAGGCTTTGTGCAAGTGCAGATTTTTTCCCCCTACATTTTATTGGTTTGCCTAGGAGCCTTGTGGCAGAGAAGAAGAGAAGCAGTACCTAAACCCATGTCTAACAACTGCACTGGCTCCGCATTAAACTTTGCTGTTATTTTTCTGCAGTAATTGCGTGTTGATATTCTGCGAGGAAAATAAGCCAAAAGTCCCTGTTAGAAGACGAGGGATGGGCAGACAGGTAGAAGAAGAGGACTGTGTCGTGACATTTTTTTTTGTCTAAGGTCCACAGCACAACACGAACATGGACAGAATTACCCAAAGTATCACATGCAGGCTTGTCCTGGATTTAATGACTGCACAGATCAGACCTAACTTGGTTCATGGCAAGCAGCAGATGTGCTGGTCCGATCCAAATCCAACAACACGTGCATCTGTCCTCCAGTCTTGGCTCATAAACCCTTGAGAAAAGCCCAAACCCTCTGCTGCTCTCCTCTGGCTGGGCTGCCTGGCACTGCTGCTCCCGTGGTCCTCCCATTTATCCCAGTTCTTCCCATCCTGGTGGTGGGAATGCTGCATCGCAACGGCTTCGGCATGGCAATGTGACGTGGAGGTTGTGGTGGGAACGGTGATATCTGTGGGCGCTACAGCAGAAAATTCCCTTGGCAGCTTCCAGGAGAGGGGAGAGACGACAGAATTTCAAAAAGGCTTTTAAATTTTCACAATCCCTTTGAGAAAAAAAAAAATAATAAAAAAAAATAAAAATAGGCAGGCAGAGAAAGCCAATGCTGGTGTATAAATAACCAGCAAATGGCAGGGTGTTCGCCCTTCCCACACTGTGGGTTACCTAACGCGTCGCATCGCTCGCTGCAGCTCACGGTGAGCAGTGTGTGCCTGAGCCCCCAGCAGCTCAGGGGCTCACGAGCTTGTGTCCCTGCTCCAAAATGCAACCGGAGCAGAGCCTCCTCCTCCTCACCCCGTGTCCCGAGGGGCTCCGGCAGCCCGCTGCGTGAAGCTATCCCAGCCCCATCCCAGAGAACTGGATGTGTGCCTGAGGGACGTTACAGCAACACGCACAAAAATGGCCCAAGCATCCACATCCTCTCAGGAATCAGATGTAAAAAAGCCCAGAGATGGTGTCCTGAGCAGCCAAGGCAGCACAGTGGAGGCCGTGGCAGAAGGTGGTTAGCTTTCCATGAGGCCATGGGCACAGCGCTCACATCGCCTTGCCTCCTGTCTCCCCGGTGAGGCAGTGTTATACCCTTCATGGTGGGTCAACAAGACCCAAAACGGGCACTACACCCGTGTGGGGAAGCAGTGGCAGACAGCAAGCGGCAGCGACCAGAGCGTGGGCAGCGTCCGCTCATGCCCACTCATCATTTCGAGCTGACCTCTGCATTCCCATCAGCTGCCAGGCTTTCGATACCAAGAATCCTTAAACAGAAACAGGATGAAGGCAGGCACCTGTTTTTGTACCTGTCCCCTTCCTGCTCTGGATTCATACCCAGACTTCTTGCTTTAACCTTGTCTTTATGGTGTGCTGAAATCACAAAGCTGATGCGAACAGCCTGAAACACCCGGGATTTTCAGCTCCGATCTGAACTGGAAGCTGCTCTCCCAGGCTTTGCAGCGCTCGCTATTTTTAGCTGCATGTCAGAGAGTTGGAGCAGCACGTGGTAAGATGTTATGACTCTTAAAATTACCGTAAGAATATTCCAGGGAATGGTACCAATTCATCAAAAGTGAGTTCGTCGCACGAGATAACTCCGCGACCTTTGGTGTTGTATTGCGTTTATGTGTCACTGGCTATGAACGTTGCTGCAATTTCTTTAGCAATAACCCGGTGATTACGGAAAGGGAAGTAGCTATTAATATGGTAAAAGGCACACCTAAGCGAGGATGTTTACTTGTGGAGGTTGAGGGGGAGGGGAGGCACCCTTCAACATGTTTTCTGTAGCTCTTCGGTGTCATCCTAAAAATAAGGACCTGTTCTCCCTTCCCCCAAGAGTGGACGGATCATTGCAGCGGGGAGGCGGTGCCCTGGCATTTGAAGAGAAGGATGAGGTGACAGGCAGCAGGCGAAAGGAGGCCTTGAGGTGGCTGCGAAGCCAAGACTGACACTCACGGAGGCTGCAGGATGACCTCTTGTTAACACCCAGATACAACAAGTCTGAGCCGTGCCGCAGCATCCTGTAAGAAGTGGTGGATGGTTTTGTGACCGGTAGCATCTTCTGCAGCACCAGCAGAGCTGCCCATGTCTGCAGGAAGGCTGTGATCACAGCAGAGGGGTTTTACTGGCCTGGCTGCAGCACTGAAGGCAAGGGAAGAGCTGCGGCCTCTCCTGGTGCAGGAGGAGCCACCTGTGCTCCGTGCTCAGCAGGGTGGGCTGATTTATAGCCCCACGTGCAGTTACGGCTTAATAATAACAACAAAGATGGTTCTCAGGCATTCCAGCCCGGTACCTCCACATCGCCTTCTTGCTTACGCTAACTTTGCTTCTGATTTATGGTCACATAAGCAAGATGAAAATCAGTCGCCTCAGTTTCCAGACAGTCTGGAGCTAACCAAAGGGGAAAAAAAGAAGAGGACAGCTTCCAAAAATGGCCTGGGTTTATCTCTGCCTGCTTTCAGAAGCATCTGTTTTGGAGCTCTCGTGTTAGGCTAGCCCTAAGTACAACTGTCCCCATGGCTTTGTTGATAAATACTGAACTCCTGACGTCCCGCCTGGCAAGGGTGGTGAAGTCTCGTTGATGCAAAGCTCCCCAGTTTATTCTGTGCTGTGTAACCATCCAGGTTTCTGGGACTGTTCCCGGCAGGGTCTCCCTTCTGCTCTTACTCGGGTCTCGCTCACCATACGGCTTAGTTTTCTTCAGTCCTCCACTGGTCACCACTTTTTTTCCAACCTCAGCCATATTCCTCACATGTTTAGCTCTCAGGAGAGTTAAATCCTCACAGAGCACTAATGGTCCTGCAGCTAATCAGCTGCCCTCTGCTCTATTTGTCACCTGGTTTGGGTCCTGAGAAGGCGGCGGGGTCTGAGAGCCCTCAGTCCTTCACAGCGTAATGGCGAGGATCTGCGTCTGCTTCTCCCGTCCGCCTCGCAGGGCTTCATTCACCTGCTGCGACTGATGTGGGGAAAGCAATTAAACATTTATAGCCCTGTAGCCTCCTGGCACGTGGGTGGGCCGGCCTGCTGTCTGACCTACATAGACTGTGACTTGGCTGCGATTTCGCCGCCACCTTGGCGCAGGCCCCAGCCTGCTCGCCCGCAGGCCTGTCCGCGTCCCGCGCTGCTCAAAGTCCCTCGACGACGCAGGAGGCAGAGCCCTGCCCGTGCTGGGGCTCCGTATCTCACTTATATCCCTGAGGTGGCAGAGGTGTGTGTGGGCCTGGTCCTGGGAGATGTCCTGGCTGACCACCACAGCTCCTCCTGCTCGCAGGGGTGGTGTTTTTCTTGAGCTTTCTCAGCAGGTTTTAAGCACTGCTCGCCTGGGGCCCCTCCTTCATCTTCAGCCTTAGTTACCTTCTGGTAACTAATGGGAACGGGATGGTGGCCTGCTTGTGGGTCGCCTTTGGGTTGCTGTTCTTCTTTGCGATGCTCTCCCCTGCTGGATGTGCCCCGGGCAGCTCTTGGCCCTCAACCAGCAGCACGGCTGGAGCAGGAGCTCTGGATGTGCTAGTAAACGTTTTGTAGATGGAAAATAAATCCATCCATCTCTGTAAGAAATGCTGCCCCCAAGAGAAATTTCTGATCATAGGCAAGGCTAAGTGCACAGGCACCAGCGAATTCACCACCAGCATTGATTATTTCATTATAAATTGCTCACTTGCTTTTTTACATTTGCTTCTGTGCAGAAATGAAACACCAGCTACTGAAAATAACAACTGATACACAACCAAAAACCTGACTCGCACATGAAAACACTGGATCTTCCACAGGGGCTTTCCCGCTGTTTAAGCTCCTTTGAACTTTAAAGTATGAGCTCCATCAAGATTATCGAAACGTGCTGCCTTAGCTGCTGGATTTTTCACTGTGCCAAATGGGAGCCAACCGCTCAGAGGCTGATGGAGAAGACCAATCTCCATATTAACAAACAGCCCCACACCAACGTTGTTGATTAACGTTAGAGATGAGGATGTAGATGGAGAAATAAGGGGCTTTCCAAATTGTAAAATGGGGAAAAGAAACCAGTTCGCTACCTCAGACTGCTCTGATATATGCACAGCAGACGCATTAGGATACTCAGCAGTGGCCCCTCAGTGACACTGAACTCATTGGTGGCCTCCTCCTTGTTCTGGAGTGGTTGTTTAGTGGAAAATAAAAATGATTGTTTACCAAGAGTCTTTTCCACAAAGCTGATGGCCCCGTACCTACATGGAAATAACCGTTGTTCGGACACCACTAGAGAGGATTTTCCCTCTTGGGGATGGAAAGGGACTGGGGAAAGGCTAATGGACACTGGGCATGGATCATGAGAGTGGAGAATGAAGGGCAAAGAAGAGAAGGCCCTTGTCCCTGAGTTAAGGGTCAAGATGTTGGTCCTTGACCCTGAGTTAAGGAGGTCTGGGCAGCTCTGCTCCCCTTGTATCTCCTACCTGATGGTTTCAGCAGTGGCTGGGGGCCAGCAGGAGACGTCCAGGGCCATGGACGTGAGGCCCAGGAGCAGGGCACAGGGCTGATCCTGGAAGAGCTGCTGAGCTTTGCGGCTTTCCACAAGGGTGGTGTGACCTTCTTCGCCCTTTTGGGGTGACTAGAGAGAAAATATATTTCACTTTTCCTCAATATCAGAATAGACTAGCTGTTTTCTTGGGGTCTTGTCTGGGAAGGCAGAGATTCCTCGAGGAGGCCAGAATTTGGCCCATTAGCATTTTTTCTTTTCCTATATCCTGAGCTGAAGGTAACTGGGAAAAAAAATAAAGGTTGCTTAGTGGTGTGTGACTAACTGCGATCTTGCACTGAAGCCAAACCAGGCAACTCTAATGGCACAGACGAGAAGCTGCCACCTAGGTAGGAAATTTTTCTATTTGCTTCCCATGGCCTCCTGCCCATGCTGAGCCCTGTGCAATTGCTGACAGCACATCTGCTACGGGGCTGGATTTACACCACCTCATTCTCTGTTTATAGGGGTGATTCATCTTTGGAAACATTGGCTACTGGATGCCGTTAGAGGGATATTGCCCGCGATGGTGCGCTCCGTCGTTCATTCTAACCTTTGATTTTCTGGGTGACATCGAATGATGGCAGCGTTTTTTATGATCACCTGCATTTGTACAGGCGAGTACAAGAATGTGCGGGTAGGTGGGAAAGCCGCTGTGTCTCACTCTGTAGAGAGGAGGAAAACATCTTGGAAAAAGAAAATAAGAGGGAAAAAAGGTAAATATTTCCCCTCTCCCTAAGGCACAGTCAAGAAAAGCCATCATCATTTTGCACAGACACTGGTGTAACCTCATGTTCCCCGCAAAACATATTTCCCTCAGTTCAGTTTCCACGTATCAGGTTTTGCCTATGAATACTCATGAGGCACAAATCAGACCCTTTAATCCATGATTAGTATGTCGCCCCACGCTCAGCAGTTGCATCATGATTTGCTGCTGTTGTTGAATGGATGCTGTGCTATTTAATTGTTTTTTGCTTAGTGATCTGTTTGCTCTGTTAATATTTAATTCTCTTTTTCCATCCTTCTTTCTAACCCCAAAAGGCCTACAGAACAGGAAAGCATCTTTCATTTTCTCAGGCTTCATGTGCTATTGTAAGAAAATACCTATTCATAATCTGCTGTACGTGATAATGATGACATATAGTCATAAAGCAGGAATTTTTAAGTGCTTGCCACTGCTGCTTTATAGCTGAGAGAAAAAAAAAATAAAAATGACCTGATTTGAAGTAAAGCAGGTTAGTATGCTTTATTTGCCTTTTCCAATGGTTCGGATAATGAACAAATTGTCATCTTTACATATCCTCTGCCAGACTCGGAGCTGAGTGCTGCATGCAAGCCTGAATGACAGTAAACAACGCGCTGCCTGGTGCTTTGCATGCCACGCAGAGGTGAATTCATGAGAACAAATTAGACCTTTGATTGATCCTTTAAACAAAAAGAAAGGAAAACAGTAACAGTAATTTATACGAGCTCTAGCTGCATTGCATTTTTTATAGTGATCAATATTCCGGGCATTGTAAACAGCAGCTTTACATAATAAATAGCTGCATTATGCAATGCTAGTTAAATTTAGAAATGGTTATTTTATTACCTTCAGCAGACATAAAAGAGAGAGGGATAGAGCCGGAGCTCAGGGCTGCTGGTGTCTGAGGACGCGGGGACCAGCTGGGGCTGGCAGAGGCGAGCGCAGCCCCGGGGGCTGTGGGGGGCCTGGGGGCTCTCGCACCGCCCGCGGGGTGGCCCCCGCGCCGAAATGCGGCACGCTCAGCAGCCAAGCATCTCCGCACAATAAAGGGGAAGATTTATGATGAAGGAACGAAATGTGCTACTTTTGTTCTCCCTGGTGTCCCTATAAAGCTTTTGTTTGACAGGCTGGTTGGGCTCTGGTTCGCTACAGGCTCTGCTGTGCTGCTACCGGCTGCTCTGAGACCGGTTGTGTGCGGGCTGGAGATCAATTATCTTCCTGCTAGGGATAAACAGGGTTTTCCTCTTCCCTCTCTAGTAGCGTTTGCTATTATCCTGGAGAAGAGGAGCCCTTTCTTTTCCTTCCCAGCCACACACACAGATGGGTTACTGAAGGGTGGGGATGGAAGAATTCAGATTTGTTGCATTCATCTTAATAGCCTGCTCCTCCTGCAGCCTGCTGCTGCTAACTTAGCGTTCAGCGCGCTGCCCATTTACAATAGGCTGGAAGGACGAGCTCTTTTGTTATAAATAATTACGAGACATCTCAATCCAATAAACGCATTGAAATGAGAGCCTCTGAAAATGTGAGTTTGGAAAAATACAGCTGGAGAAGGAAAGTCGCATTGTGAAATCTTCAGCTGAGCATCACACTGTTGGTTGGCTGTTTCATAACACAGGGAGCTCCGATGTGGGAAACGACGGGCCTCTAATTAGGACATCAGGGCTGCGATGTTGCTCTGCTCACAGCGGTTGGCACCCATTTACCTGGAGGCTGAGGCGCTCTCAGGAAGGCTGTAGCCAACCCGCTGGTGGAATTTGAGGGTAGGAGTTTGTACGGCACTGCGGCTGTAGGGCTCCGAGTTAAAGGTTAATCCAAAGCAGCATCAAACTGAAGTAAAATGCAGATCTAGGTCATAGTTTTACAAGGACAACCGGTGGGTTTTTAATGGACTGAACCAAAATCCTGACTCAGAAAAGCATCCAGCTTTTCAAGAATATCTGTTGGGATCGATATCGGGAATGTCTCTAACATTTACACGGATTTGCTTTTTCTCAACTACAGTTCACACTTAGTATAAACAAGAATCCTGCCCAGCATCTGTTGTGCCCATGAATTTTCAAACTATCGAGCAGCACATAGTGGCTCCAGAAAAATCATTAAAGATTATTTAGCTGAGCTGCTCTGAGAGGTGAAGAGTTAAAGCTAAATCCTATTTAAAAGTAAACTTTGGAAAAGCAGTGAATTTTCTCAAAGGCTGACTGCTCTTGATTTACAAGGAGTCCTGATCCCAGTCCTGATTTCAATTAAAGAGAAATCCTCAGGCATTTCTGCAGTTTGGCGTCGTTCTTTATTCCACATTGTTATATATTGAGCAATAAACAAAACAAACAAAGACTGTATTCTGCAATGAACTACATACGTCCTGTGCAATCTTGGCAAAATCAATAGGTCAGAGTCTGGCCTTGGATTGTCTCAGATCCGCTGTCAATAATCCCTCCTGCTGCAGTGGAATTTACATCTGTGTAAGTAAAAGTGGAATACGGAGACACAAGCCTATCTGTATGTTCACCTAAATAAGAGAGAGGGAACAAAACACTGTAGACTCCACTCCTCTGTACAGAAGAAGAAATAAATAAATAGGTAGCTGGCACTGCAAACTAATCTAACTGCCAGGCCTCCAAAAACCATGACAGTATGTCTCAAAGAAAGCACATTAATCCAAGCTGTGGGATCTTTGCTTTCTGCTCGTTGTGCCTCTAGGTCCTGGTTCCCCGCCTGGGTCTGCAGCTCCTGGGGCTGTGTGGTGGAGGCTGAGCTTGCAGGGCAGCAAGCACCACATCTTTAAGCAGTTCTGCTTTGGGAGGGAAAGGAGGAAGGGACTGGGGTAAAAGCAGCTCAGCCACGGCTCTGATTTCCCCACGGGAACTTGGTGACATGGCAAGGGGACGGGTGGGCTCAGTGTCCCCACCACCACCCTGTCCTTTTGCCCAAGGATGGCATCTGAGCCTGAAGCCCCTGCTTAGCACTTTCCCGGAGTGATGAAATATTCAGATGGCAGACATTTTAATGCCTCCCTCTATTTCTGTTATAGCCGAGTCTTGTTTTTAAATAGATCATATTCTCATCCCCATTCAAGGCAGCATAAATCAGGAGGTAATCCAGGCAAAGTCACCTGGCTCTGCTGAAGCCCATAGAAAAGCATTTGTAGGAGATCGCAATCACAGAAAATGCTCGTGGCACTGGGTGAGTGAAACCATGCTCCAGAGCCATAAATATCATAACCTGCCTTTGACGTGGGCCCTTCAGATCTCCCACCCTTTGTTGCAGCCTGGCCGGAGCTTGCCCAGCGAGCGCACGAGGCTCCGCGCGCCCTTTCATCCTCCCCACACGCTTCTTCCTAAGTCTTCATTTGTATGCACACGCTTTGTAATCACTCATCCCGGCCATAAAACCTACAGGATTTTAAATTGAACTGAAGTCCCAAATGCTTTAAAAGAATTTATGTTGCATAATTGTACTGGTTTGCCTGAAAACAAACAATGATGTATGGCTAAAATACTCTCTCGGGGAGATGACTCAGATCTTTCCTTGTGGCTCAGACCTTGCTTGGCTGCTGATGGTGCAACTTGTAATCTCTCCTCTAGATGCACGCTGAGGGAAGACAAACAAAAGAGTAATGTGCAGAGCAGAGGGCATAGATGAGAAAACACAAGTTATTTGGAGCTTTTGGAGACACTCGATGCTTTCATTCTTCCTGAATCAAGGCAACTTTGGAGATTAGGGAGAAGAAAACCAGACCCCATCGGCATTATGCAGCAACCTACCCTAGCAGATGTGTGCCCGGTGAAATCCCTTGTGCCTGGGCATCCGTCACCATGGGCACCTGGGCTGCTCCATCTGTGCCATGGTTGTGCAATGTTTGTGCCATGTCACCAGCTGGAGTGGGGTTTGCTGACACTGTTGTCACTTTAAACATCTCCTCATACTTCGCTTTCTGTAATCACGGTTTTACACCACACCTAACAAAACACTTTAGCCACTGTATAAAAGGTTTAACCTGTTGTTAAAAAGAGAGCCACCTCCTCCCCTTCCTCCAGTTTGACACTGGCAGAGAGAGAGCCCTCATGAGCCCCAAGATTGTCTTCTTTTCAACCAAGGTTCAAAAAGATCCATGAAAGCTTTACTCTGTGGATGAGACATTCAACTAGTGCTTAAAATGTCCTACAGTCATGACGACTGGCCATCAGGAATGGGAGCCTGAAAGAGGTGTGGGAAGGATCGGAGCCACCTCACTGAATGCAGTTCTAAAGATCTACGTTTGCTTGGCTCATACGTACAGCCCCGGTTTGCAGAGGTGGCTTTGCAGATTTGGGGATTTTGTCGTTTTTCTGCAGTTTGCAGATTTGGGGATTTCCATTCTGAGCATGCACTAAAACCGCAGCTGCTGCTGTGTGTGAGCAGGCGTTTGCAGGATGGTGGCCCCAGGTTGATCTGGCTGTTTCGTTCAGGCATTACCAGCAGGGCAGAGGACATCTAAGGGGCTGTTGCTCCCCGCCAGCCCTGGAAATGCAATGCGTGCTGTGGTGTAACCCAATACACTCAGAGCTGTGCACCCCACAAGCTCCCTCCACCCTTCCTTTTTCTAAAACAAAAATAACAGCTCTGAAGTTACCATTATGGGGTGTCCTCAAGTAGCAAGTCTGCCTTCCATTCCAATCAAAGCAAAGCCGAGCAGTCTGAGGCCATCAGTTTGCAAAGAAAGAGCATTAGAAATAATAAAAATAGGAAAAAAAAGTTAATTTCATAGCAAAGAATAAAATCAGAAACTTTTCTTTTTTTCTGAAGGCAGTGCCAAGCATCATCAGGGAACATATCAATTCGTAACAGCTGTGGATAGCTATTTCTGTCCCAGACTTCAGCAGATTAATTGGGGGAGCATGGTAAAAGTTAACAGATCTGTGTCCAGCAAGGTTAATTCTGAGGTTAACAGAACATGACGCAAAGCAAATCAGCCAGTGTTTTTCTCCCTCGCTCTGAGCAGCGTAATTGCATTGCTGCTACCGGAAGGGCAGTCAGCTCTTCTCAATCTGTGGTCTGCCTCTGTGGAAGGGGCAACCTGTGAAAAACAGGTTTTCTTTACAAACATACCCTCCTGCCTTTCTCATTCAATGCCTACGTAACCACTGTTTTGAAGGGGTGGTTGCTAATATCACAACTGCCTCTGGTCCTGTTTTGTGACTGTCATTCCTTTCTGTAAGTTTGGTGACTAATTTTTGTGCAGTTCAAATTTTTTTTTAAGATGTCAAAACCCAAAAGGGCTCTTAATTTTTTTTCAAGCAGCCGTTCTGCAAAAACACTTATGTTTTTTTGCTTCCACCTTGCCTCATCTCCTGTTCCAAAATGATTTGCGTGGCTCACCCGCTCTGTAGCACTGCCACCAATGGCCGAGGGATGCCGCAGTGCTTTTTGCAGAGGACTTCCAGTCTCAACGCAGCCGGCAGCCTAAAAAGGGACAGAAAAAAGATGCGCAATGCAGAGACTTACAAATGGCCCTGTGGGAATGTGGTGGCAGAGAAGAATCTCCTGATTCCTGGTGCAGTGGACTGTCCTGTCCCGGGGGGCTGTAGCCAGTTTGTGCTGGCTAATTTTGACGTGCATCATGAGAAATTGTTTCATTTCTTGACTGTACAAGTGTAGCGCACAGAGACATATTGGCAGTGGTGATTTAGAAGTCAAATTAAAAACATTCTGGCTCAGCTTTAGACAGATCGATCTAGAATAGGGCTAATGATATACTTTCATAATGCGCTTTGAGAAACTCTGGTTAAGATACCTGAGCAAGTGCTAAGTGGTATTAATAGAGCTGATGGGATAAGTTCAAAACTCTTCCCCAATGAAATACATGCTTCCATCAAACTGCTTTCAAAATTGTATATGTTCCCCTAATGGGTAAGCAGGTTTAAAAAAAAAAATAAATAGAAAACAAAACACTGTGAAATATATACATATATTTCACTCTGGAACGTCTTTTTGGTTTGTTTCTTATATTTTATAATAATAAAAAATAAAAGTCTCAAAATATATATATATATATATGTGCTTTGACCTTCTTCCCTTTGGCTTTGAGGAGAATTTTGGGAATTTTATTCTGACTAGAGATGAAGCCAGATGTGAGGGCCTCAGGCTCTGCAGTGCAAGGTACGTGTGCTATGGGGGCTCCCTCGGGGACCTGCACCCCTGCTCCAGCGCGGAAGAGAGAAGATGCTCCCAGCCTCGTATTCGCAAGTCTGACTCAAACTGCCTTGCGGTTGCTACAAGGAATGTGAAGACTAGTTCGTGAACTTAAAATAATGTTGTTCACTTCTCTCCAGCTATTTATAAACTGCCTGGAGGATTCATGTTGCAGCTTGCTCCAGCATGATCTTGCTTTCCTAAGTGTCCCAGGAAGGGATGGAAAATTCTCCCCCAAGCCTGCATGCTGCTGCCTTTCTGCCATCTCGGATGGCAAAATTGGAGTGCAACAAGACTGTACACCCACACGCTTGGGTGCTTTGCCACATCCTGTGGTTGCAAGACAGCCCAGGGTTTCAGCGCTGAGCTCTCATCTGCATGCAGGGAAGAGGAAGGAGGGAACACCCCTGGTTCTCCTGCCCTCGTGCAACACAAAGGCAGGGAGCGAGAAAGAGCCTTCCTAGAGTCCCTCTCTCACAGAAATGCAGCCTCAGTTCTCCAGCTGTCCCTTGTTAATCATCGTCTTCGTCAGGAGGGAAATGAGGATCTGAGCCATGACTCAGAGCCACATCCCCATGTCTGGCCTCCTCCGAGGGAGGCAGATGATGCGCTGCCCCTTCCTCAGGGCTGCCGAGTCCAGAGGCACAAACATAGCAGGGTTTTAGGGATGCTGGCCTTAACGCAGACCTTCAGAAATAGTTTCCTCAGATGTTACCTTCAGCGGTTGCTGTGTGTATTCCTGCCAGTGAGCTGTTGTTAGAATATTTGTGGAAAATAAACTGGAGAGCCATGAGCAGAGCCAAGCAGATTAATTTAAGACAAGCAAATATTTGTGGGAAAGTTTGTGTTTGTTTGCACTATCCACTCAACTCTATCACACAGCATTTTCCATGAGTACATAACTTTGCTGAGGCACCTTTTGATCAGCAAGATAAATCAATTACCGTGTATTCATTTCTGTTTTTTGGCTATGAGTAACTACCAGAAATGTTGGTATTTCCTCCAAGAAGAATTGGTTTTGGCTCCAAGCTTCACTTGAAGAGTTAACATTTCTCAAGCCATGACCTCAAAACCACAAATAGAAAGAAAAATAACGTAAGAGAGATGAGCACAAAGTTCTGGAAGCTCTAAAGGGTAAAAAGCAAATTTCAGTACGTTTTGTAACCATCCTCTTAGCTAAGGGAAAAGGACATTTTCATAAAACTGTGCCCTCGAGCCCACAGAGATGTGCTGGGTGAATCACAGGCACATGGCTCCCTGTGGGGTGATGGCTGGGGCTGCGGTCCTCCAGCTCCGAGGAGGACTGCACCCACCCGAGCCATCTGAGCATGAAAACTGACATTGGCTGCCAGTGAAGCTTGCTGGACTGGTCGCTGGACCAGTTCTCCTTCCCACATGCGATCCAATAGGCCTTGAAGCTCATTGATTTTTTTTTTTTTTTCAGTGAAAGTCACCTGAAGAAAAGAGAAATTTCCACCATGATCCCAGTGACCCAGCATCAACAGGGTCACAAAGACTGCACAGAAGTCAGTCTTTGATGCAGCGAAGCATGCTACCTTCCTTGCCTTTTCTCTTCCACGCCTGCAATGCCTGGCTGTCATCTCCTCCTCACATCAAGCCTGTCCAGGCTCTTACCTCTCCTGTCCTGACCGTCGTTTCCCCACTCACTGGGCTGTGCTTCAGGCCGCCTCCGCTTGTTGTCTCACACAAAGCCCTGTGGTGAAAGACCATCATTCGGCTGTGCCTAAACAAAAGGGTGGCAGAAACCAAAATGAGATCAGTGATTACTCATGAGGAAAACACCACAGCAACACTTCTGCTGCTGTTTTTCCGAGTCAGAAAAGAAAACGGGAAAAATAAAGCAGCCACGAAAACCAGGCCTGACCCACCAGCTTCGGTAAAGTTACCCCAACATGGGAATCCCTAAGCTGGCCTGGAGGGCTTGAGTTATTGATTTAATTATCCCAGGAGAAGAGCTCAGCAATACAGAGCAAGATGCTGCCTCTGGGTGTGGCTCTGCGGTTGAAGACAGGAGGATTATTCCAGATTTCTGCTTCAGGAAATTCAGAACCGCAGAGCGGCCTAGGCTGGCAGTGGCCTCTGGACGTCATCGGGTCCAACCCTGCTGAGGCCCCTGGGAGGCCTGCAAACCAGCTCTCGTGACACATGCTGTCTAGACATTTCTATCCCTCTCAAATGAAGGTGGCCAGAGTTAAATAAAGCAGGCGGCAGGTGAGGGATGCCCTCTCTGCAGCACCGAAGGAGATGAGGGAGGAATGGAGGGCACCATTGTGCTTTATGCCTGGTGTCCCTGTGACCCAGCAGTCACGGTGCTGCTTGCTGCACATCTTGGGTGCTTGACAACTCATCCGTAGAGCAGTCACTGTATTTGGTGGGGATATTTTGAGGTAAATACCTGTTTTCATAGCTGAAAGGATTTCACCATGGATCAGCATGGTATGACTGGAAATGGGACATGAAGCACCACTATCAGCCTGGAAGGAGCTGAGCATCTCAGGGAGCTGCGTCAAATCCCGTTTCAAGATAACACCTCAGCTAATGAGGAGCGACACTGTGAATGATCTCTGCAGATGTCCCTGAATCACAAGGAGCTCTGAGCAACACAACAAATTTGCAAGTACAGCTTTAAAAATTTTCTTAAGAAGAATATATATATATATAAAAAAAAGCTGGCCTGGCGGCGTGAAATCCTGTCCCCTTGCCCGAAAGCATATGGTGTGTTACATGAGCAATGCAGCGCGCTCCGCTCGGGGCTGCTGGGGCTTGCGGTATCCGGTTGCAATCAGGTGAAAGCGAGGGGAGACACAAAAATAGCTCGGCAGCCCACAGTCCCACCCACGGGAAAGCACAAGGCACCCAGCGGAGGTTGCACGCCAAAGCTCGCTGCATCAGCAGCTCCTGGAGCGGCGCTGGCTGCAGCTGCAGGCTGTGAGCTCCCCGAGACAGGGACTGAGGGATGGCAGCTGGTGCACAACCCCTCCTGCAGCAGGGGTTTTGCTGCTGGTTTACCCGACTCCAGGCATGTTTGTTCTGGTGGTGCAGGAGCTGGGTGCTGGTGCCACCACGCAGTATCTCTCAAGTGAGAGCAGAGCACGGGGGGGGTTTCACCTTGTGCGTCGTCGCTGGTGCTTTGGGTGTCATCACCATCAGGTTGGACCCTCATGGGACATTCCTGAGAATAGAAATACAGTGCTGAGACTGACAGAACATTGAAGCTTCTCCATCCTGCAGATAAAACCTCAAAGGCTCAGATCAATGTGCAATACACAGCGAGCTGCCGCTCCTGTAGCCCAGACTTCAAAGGTGACACTTCATGGATCTCAGCCCGTTGTCCAGAGATGGGTTAATGGGCAAGCCCCACAGTTAGGACAGCGATGGTGCAACACCTGTCTGACACCTGGGGACAAATTCAGTGCCCTGGGAGGATGCGCTGGGACCTGTCTTTGGGATGGAGCCCCATACCCAGCCTCGGGAGCTGTGGTGCCCTCTCTCCTGGGGTCCTTCCCACCCCATGGAGCTGCAGTCCCACTGCTGCCTCCTCCTCTCTTGCCCAGAGGATGGTTTGGGTTACCCCTTGTGTAAGCACCGTGGATATTTTTGACTGTCCTTTTTCAATTCCAGCTGAAGTAGGTGCCACAGGCAGCTCTCTTAGTAGATTGCTTTTGTGATTTATGCAGGTCCAGAAGAGTCCAAGGATCATTTATCTTCAAACCAGGAGAGAGATGAAAGTCGTGGTAGTAAAATTTCCTGCGGAGCTAGATCTGAGCATCAAAGAGGGGAAAATGTCATTGTTTTACTGAGACAAGACAACGTGAGAAAGGTTTTAATGCTGGAGGATTCTTTTTTTTTTTTTTTTTTTTTTTTTTTAATAAAAAATCTCCCTTAAAAAAAAAAAAAAAAAAAAGATTTTGGAAACGAAAGTTGGGCAAACAAGCATGGGTGGGCACCATTGGGATGCAACCAGGGGATGCAACCAGCCAGGTGCTCCTGGGGAGGGAGGCACCACCAGGCAGAGACCTGCCGTGGCTGCCCGGTGTCCCCAAGGGACAGGGCAGGGGTGCCCCATGTCTGCTGGTGGCCCAGCGTGGCTGGGTCAGGGTCCCCAACAGCCCACCACCCCGGGGCTCACCAGCCAAGCCGAAACCTGGGGAAATTCGATCACGTCAGCCGGGTGGCTGGGAAGGAGCTGAAGGAAGGAGAGGGCTGGGAAAGGGTCCGTTTCCATTTGCAGCAGATGCTATCTGGAGGAGGAAAATACTTTTATTTCCCCTGTGGACTGCCAGTTGATTTTGTTGCGGCAGGCACTAATGGAAAATAATAAAACCCGTTTTAGTCAGGCTGTATCCCGAACACTTACAGGTCAAGCCAGTACTCAAAACAGATGGTTATGGAACATAGCACATTAGTTTGTCACCAGCATCTACGGTGGCCAGGGGATTTTTACCATTTGAAATTGAATTTTATAGGTCAAGGCCTTAAGTGGGTCTTGAAAAACAGTGCATCTCCGTAAAGTTAGCGTGGCCGGGAAGGCAATTACTGGGTGTAAAGACACGCAACCTCTATGTTTGTTAGCACTGCAGAAAAGCAACAGGGACCCGTGGTGGGATCCATAACACAGCTAAAAACCCCAGAATATGGTCATTAATTGTTATGGACTCAAATATTTCAGTATGGTCCTCCTGCTGCTAAATCAAATCCTCTCTGTTTATAATTCAAAACGCACTGATGGCTGTAAAAGAAGCTTGGTTGTAGGAGCCCAAGTTTCTTAGAAATGAATCAGAAGTGGATCATTTGTTTAGGAGAGGTTAACTTGTGTCAACATCCAGATAACCTCAAGCATCTTCCATGTGGTTTTGTACTTACAGAGTAAATAAAGCAGGGGCAAGAGGTGGTGCAGGAGGCATCACCGCCCCCAAACCCACATACACTGGTGCCTCTCCTTCCTTCTCCATCCCTTGCAAACAGCCCAGTAACCACCATGCTCCCACCCCACCAACCAAGGAGGGTTGTACAAGGGTGCCCAACATCCAAATTGCCCAAATTAGAGACAGAGGCCACCAAAATGACTTTGAGCGCAGTGAAGTTTGAGGGTGGTTCACATGCCACACGTCCACATGGTCCTCCCCATCCCCGGCAGCCCCCCAAGACCAGGGACCCCCGCAGCCCCACACCATACCCCAAAACCAGCCATACTCCAGCATTATTGGCTTTACCATGGCACCAAGCACATGTGCCACAAGGCTCTGGTGTAGGGCTCCCATGGGGGGGGTGGGTGGGTGGGACATGTCCCCCCCTTCCCCCCAGCAAACAGAGGGACCCTCATGGCTTCAGCACATGCAGGGCGCTGCCTTTCCTGCCTCTGCCAAGCAGCTTCCTGCTGACTCACGGATGGTATTGATCACAAGTGTAATTAATAATAACAAAACACTCAGCCCAAGCTGCAAACCTGCCCTCTCCACACCATGCTCTGCCTGCCTCAGCTATTCAGCTCAAACACATCCCTGTCCCCATCTGTGGGGGAGGCATTTACCATGACACCCTGGCAGCAGGGTACAGAAGCTCCCCACAGGCGCTGTACACCAGAATTAGTGCTTATCATTCCTCGGTCCTCATCTGAGCTGTGCTGGGCTTCCCTGTCCTCCCCAGCTGGATTTTCTCCTGTGCCTCCCTCAGCAGCATCTTCCAGGAGGAAGGGGCTGGCCCTGCTGCCCTGCCTTCCTTGTACAGTGGAGCCCTGACTAATTATTTGCTAATTTTTTGCTAATTATCACCGAGCACAGGCCAGACTGATCAGCACCTCCTGCACCCCATGGCCCTGGGGATAGCCAGTGTTAGGAAGATGAGCCCCATGCTTAGCAGAGTAAATGTGCCAATCCGCTACACCTGAGCCCTTATGGTGCTTTTCTTCCCTGCATTTATCCTTTTTTCACCCAAAGCCAAATGCAGGTTTTGGGAGGGGTGTGTTGTGCTGCTAGTACACATAGCCACTTTGTTTCCCAGTAATATTGGAAGAAGTCTGGGATCACTATCATTTCTGCAGGTTTTTCCTGCAATTCAGCTTGGGTAAACCCCCCCTCTCAGGGAGGAATTAATAGCACGCTGTGTTTGTGCTAAATATTGATCAGCGTTTTTGTCTTTATATGGAAAGCTGCACAGGCTGCTGGACAAAAATCTGTGAAAAACAAACACTAAATATGCTGATGGTTAGATAATGAGAAAGATCCCCAGTTCCTCACGCTGATCCCAAAATTGCCTCAATTGTGCTCTGCGCAGCACTCGGGCAGGCAGCGTCCCTGCATAGGGGTCGGCGGCAGCAGCCCCTTCGTGCAGCTGGGAGCAGACCTGGTGGAGGAAGGGGGGCAGGGGACGGAGCTGGAAACAGCACTTGGGTCTCCAATTCTGCCATGGTGCAATGCTACCTGAAATCCCAATGCTTTTCTTTTCCCCGGTGCTTTTATTTTCCAGCCTCGCTGGGTGCCGAGCCCCTGCTCCCCTTCCCAGCACAGGTATTTTGCCCCGCTCCCATTCCCCCATCATTAACTTCTTCTCTTTAGGACTCTGCTATTGCTGACTCCCTACAGATCTGTGCCACGTAATGAGAGAGCTCTTCTATGTCTCAGAGATTTCCAAATTAAACGTAAAATGTTTGTTGCAGAGATGCCCGGCCATACATTATGCATCACCATTCCAACACAATAACCTAATACTGGTAGAAATTATCCATGTAGAGCTGCAATCAGCTTCAGCTACTGCTCTTCCCATGCTTCACAACCTGGGCATTGGGCTGTGGAAAAGGGTTTTGGCTTGATTTCTCCTGGCCGGGAGCCGCCCGCACTCCTGGCATGGATTGCAGGGTAAATCTTGTGTTTGCTGGGACCGCTGTGACTGACACCGACAGCTTTTAAATCACCTCAGCTGCCCACGTACAGCCACAGGCCACATCTGGCCCTGGGGGTCGGGTCTCTTCTCGGCTGGTGTAAATCAGCTGGGATGGAGGTGTGGTGGCAGGCCTCAGCGCCGGGTTGGATTTTATTTAAGTGTCTGTGTGGTAATTCCAGCTTGGAGGGACACCTGAGGGCTGCGGCCCTCTGCTGCTGGAGCTGTCAGGCCTTTCGTGGTGAAAGCTCTGAGTACAAAGTTCCTTGTGGGTGGCACATGGATGCTCCCTTTACAATCCGCTTTCCCTAATGGGAGGATGCCAGCAAGGCCCAGGACCAGGCCCAGTGCTCCTCAGCACCAATTCCAATTATTAATACACTCCTAAGCCTTTTCCACTGACTTTGACACTGCAGACAGCCCGTGGGCTGGTCCAAGCTGGCCCCAGCTCCCTGAAATTGCCACCACTTTGCTGTGGGGATAGTCTGGTCTTGCCTGAAGGGGCTCCCCGCCATGACGGCCAGGAGATGGAGGTCTTCTCCACTGTCCCTGCTGCCTTAAGAGGGGCTCATTTTTCTCCTTACAGGTGCGCACCCGGAGCAGGATCAGGCCCGTGGGGTGTGCGGGGGTGCTCACCCGCCCCATGTGCTGAGCTGAGCCTTGGCCCAGCGCTGCTGTTGGACGTGGTGTGAGCATGGGTGTGTGTGCATCCTCCAGCGCCGTCATACCCAGACCATAAGGTCATTTCTAGTCGGGTTTTATCTGGATGAATTACACTCTGAGTAGAACAATCTCAGCAAAACACTGCACGTCATAAAAACAACCTCTTATTGAAATTAATTCTGCTTTGCCTTTCATCGCTTTTTGCACAGTCCAGGACACACCAGACTGGTGGCAACACTCCATGGCCTGGGCCAAGGGAGGAGGACGCAAAACACCAGCTCCTTCCTCTGCATCTGTTGGCCTCACCTCACCACATGAGGCCGGATCCGCTCCCTCCTGCCTCCACTCCAGAAGCTTTCCCATGGGTGCTCGGCCATCACCAGCTTCCTCACATGCCGAGGTGGTTCAGCATCTCTTCCCCCGGGGGAGAGTGTGCATACTGTTCCTTCCTGGCAACACTCGGAGACGCACACAGTACCAAAGTGCCTTCACGAACCGAAGGAAAAATCCAGTGGGTTTGGGGTGGGTGCATTTTTTTTAAATTTTATTTAGCCTTCCTTCTGAGGAGCTCACTCTGCAGCACTTCAGATAAACATCCACTTAAAACACAGCCTATGGTTGCAAATTATCTTTGTGGCTTTCATCACTGTCCTGATCAGAGCCCCGAGGGCAGGGCATCAGCTGGTGCCACAGGACGTGTGCCACTGCTGGGCCCTGTGGCAACCAAGGCTCCTTGCAAACGTGTCTCTTCATGTAACTTAGTAGCTAGATGGCACTGAAGGTATTTTGTGGCATCTACTTTCTCAGGTATGGCAAGGGGATGACTAATTTGCCTGTGAGTGGTAAATAATTGCAGAAATTAGTATTATTCCTTCTTATTGCCATTGGACCAAGTTCTGAGCGCCACTATCGCTGTCTCACGTAGGAAATGAGGCTGCAGTAACATCAGGATCACCTCCTGGCTCCGCTCCTGGGGAGTGGAAATAGGAAGCTGGATTGCTTGGGAATCTTATTCCCCGTTTGTTTCAATTACGCTTCTTTTTCAGTGGGAGACAACCGGGTGTTTTGGTGTCTCTGGTTTGAGGCACATGAAACACACTGGGGTCAATTTTATGCCGTTTTGGAGACTTTCAGAGCTACATTGGTGGATCCAGCTGCCTGACAGGAGATGCTCCTGACCTACTTGACTCTTCCGAGGAGTAGCAGGAAGAAGGAAGAGGGTTACATTGCTACACAGAGGGAGCAGTGCATCCGATTGACCTAATTTTCGTCGTTCTTGAGCTCTTTTAGCTCCATGGGATTCAGCAAAGGAGTGCTGGCTTACACCAGCAGAAGCTGACCCAATTTCTGTGGTGGCATCACCACCACTCACTGCCCTGTCTCCCCAAGGTGCAGGTTTCTGCAGGAGCACAGGGCAGTGGCAGCACCCCAGGGAAGGTTCAGGGATGGCGTGCTGGTGGCCCTGCTGTAACCACACTGAAAACATGGGAAGTGAACAATGCTCAGCTGCTGCTCATTATTTGGGGCCATTTCCTATTATTTTCAGAACACAGCATCCCAAGATAATGCAGGATGGGGTTTCCCATGCCTGGTGCTGATGCTGGCAGTGGGGAGCATCCCCACAGCCCCTGGGATGTGGCACGGAGCCAGTCCCAGCTGTGGGGCAGCTCCACCCACAGCTCCTGGTCTCGCCTCTGCTTTGTGAAAACTGCCCGGTTCGGTTGATTCAGGTTGTGTTCAGTGAGTGGATTTGAATGAAAACATCCATGAGAAATATTGGAAAGAAAGAAACATTTTTCATTTCTGAGTGTTAAAAATGAATTTCATTTTTTTCCCCCAGTTTGAAACAATCAAAGGCAATTACAATAAAGCCGAGAGGAAAACAAAATCCTTGAAAGAAGATATTTCAAGTGACTGGAAAAAATAAACGAGGAGCACTAAGAGCCATTAGTTTCTCACTACTTTGCATTGGCTCCACAAAATGTGGGGCAGAGTTGGGTGCCTGTCCAGCAGGTGCCCAGTCTAGCCATACAGTGTTGCTCTGTGTCTGTGCAGGTACCATGAGTGCCTGGGGACAGCTGTCTGTCTGTCTGCAGGAAAATAAGCCCTGGTTTTAGGTGGTGGAGCCTGGGAGAAGTCCACTCCCCGCGGCTCCAATCCCAGCCTGCAGCCGCGCTGATGTGCATATCGTGGGGATGCAAAGTGCAGAATTACTGCCTGCTCTACCTGCTGCTGTCAAAATTCAGGTAAATGGTAAAATTCAGGGAAAACATGACAGCAGTGAGACCTCACGCCAGTCACCCACGTGATAAAACGAAGATTGAACAACTACCTTGAACTGGTGTCTGTGCAGACTCCACCATTTGGAACACAGATAAATGGAGGGGATTTGTACACTGCACCCAAATAAAACAAACAACCCCTCTGGAGGTATCTGGGATGGAGCCACACAGGTTTATTACTCCTGGAAACACCCTCATCAGCCCTGGCACCTGCTAATGCCTTAAGATACCTGTTTGGGGTTCCTGGAGCTGCTATGCATCCTTGTGGGGTCGGATGAATTTTATGGCTAGAATCAGACACCTCCATTACTCATTTCTGTTCTTTCTACCCAAAATGTCAGAGGAGTTTGGATGCTTAAGGCAACCTGCAAAAATCGGGGCCCAATCTGGCAGCTCTCCTGACAGATGCCTCATTACTGGCTGGCCGCTAACGAGGGCGAGGAGGTGCCAGCCAGGCAGGGCTGGGAATGGAAGGAGCGTGGCTGTGATGAACCCCTCAGTTTAAAGCGATGTTCTGGGTGCTGCCTGCTGCTTGGGCTCTGATAGCCTCTGCAGCTGTGAGAGAAACACTGGGAGGAAAATCAAAAAGAACTCTTTCCCCCTTTCTGATAATCAGATGTCTGGTCTGTCCCATTTATTTTTAATACTGATGTGACACGGCTTAATGTTCTGTCAATTAAATTAAACTGTCGGGGAACTGGAGCTGAATCCCCAGGTGCAAAGTGGTTGCCGATCACTGCAGCTTTGCTGGCAGCTGCCCCGCAGTGACGGACATGGGCTTGGGCAGGATGGGGGAGCCTTACCCCGAGGAAAACCAGCATACGGCCCTTTTCCATCCAAGCAGTGCCATCCTCTTGCGTGGGGAAAGCTCAGCCACCACCACGGTGTGGGCGCTGCGGCCATCTCCTGGCTCTTGTGTCACGTACTGTGGCATGGAGGGCTTGAAGTAGGAAATTGCTGAAATTGAAAATGTGTTGTATTGTTTGAACAGATCCGGAGTGATTCCCTTCTCCCAACATATGATTTCTCATGGACTTTTTCAGGAGTTCCTCAGGAAATCAAGGAACAGAAAATTTAATTATTATGGAGAAAAATAAGATTTGGTTCCTAACCAGGCTGAACTTTAATATCACTCAGAAGAAGCAGCACCTGGCTCCCCAGTGTTCAGAGGAGGGGCATTTTGGGAACCTTGAAGGAGGCCGTGGATGGGGGAGGCAGAGCACCTGGTTCCCGCAGGGTATCTCCAAGCCCCTCCGTGCACCAACCTGAGCCTGCCCAGGTCCCAGCACACCAGGGTGCACGGATGTGTTGGGCATGAGCAGCGAGGACCATATCTGTGTCTCGACTGATTCAGAAAAAGCTAGTCTGCAGGGAGGCCAGATAAGCCTATTTCATAAGCACTAAATCAACACGCATGAAGTTCTGGCAGGATTGCCTCCATGGGAAGACATAAAACCATTGCGCAAGTAATTTTACTAATAGAATTAAAAAAAAAAAAACACAAACACTTTGCACAAAAAAAAAAAATGACGGAGATCTACAAATAAATAACCTCTCAACATAAACACAGCAAGAAAAATTCATTAAGTGTCTGTTAAAAGTATTGGATTTGACTTAGCAGATCTTTTTCAGATGTTCCTCTCAAGCAAACCTAAACATCAAATAATAATTGTGTAAAGGCAAGTACCGTAATAACTCTGAAAATGCATTATGCATCTCTTCCTTTGATAAAGGTCTCTGTGCTTTTATGAAATGTTCATTATCAGCACTTCCCCCTGTATCTGAAGAAGAGAAAGCAGCGCTTTAGTGGTAGAGAACAGAGCCGACGGGGCATTATTTTTGATAGGCTGATGTTATAAAGCTATCCTTCATGTTCACGGGAAAATTATTTCTGTTATTTATATGAAATTAAAACCAACTTGGAAAAGATTTCCTGTTTTTAAAACAGGCTCAGCTAATGTTCTGTTTTCTTGTAATTTATATTAATAATGATTGCTCTAGTATTTTAATGTATTTCAACAGTTTCAGCAGCTTTATGAGGTAAGATTGCTATTATTTGCTTCAGTGACTGTTTTATGGAATAACTGCAGCTTTCAGTGGAGGTAGATCAAATGCTGAAATGAAGGAAAATAAAACACGGCACAGGTTCTCACTGCTCATGTAAGAGGCAAAAAAAATAAAACACAAAGAGGACAAAAAGGACAGGCTATATGTTAAAAACATCGGCACTACACGCTGCTCCATTTGGACTGACTGGACTGGTGCCTTTTGATGTCATTTTTAATGGGTTCGGACAAAACATGGAGGAGGCCAATTTGAGGAGCGATACAATATTGATGTCCAGGAGATAGGCCCCATCCTCTATCCTACTTCCCTACCCCATGATTTTGAGGACAGTTTGGGGTTTTTAGCCCTCATACCACTGAACACAAACACGCCTCCTGGCCAGGGCTGGTAGCAGCCTCCGCTCTGACCCGCTCGGGTGCTGGAGCTCCAGGAATGCTCAGGGATCCCATCCAAAGTCCCATGAAGTCAAGGGGCTCCTCTTAGCTTCAAAGCCAGGAAATACATTCTTAAAAGCTGAAACCAGTTTTATAAACACTTAGGCCTAAATCTGGAAACCTCAAAAAAAAAATTATATATTTTTTTCTCTTCCCTTTTTTTTTTTTTTTTTTTTTTTTTCTTTTTCTTACATTAATTGGAAACATGTGCCCAGCTCCCTCTGCATTTTGGGAGCATCTGCCCTAAGATGAGCAGGCAGAGCCGGCAGCTCTGTGAGCACTCGTCGGGCTGGAAAGTCCCCAGATCCCCACAAACATGCAGAAGCGAAGCCCACGAGCCAGCAGGGCGCGGAGCGAGGGTTTCAGGCAAGGCGGGCCCCCACTTTACAACTTAAAAATGACAATTGCAAGGGCTTTCAGATACCAAAGGATTTGGCAATGGGATTATCGTAGCAATTAATGACACACAGAGAAACTATCAGAGGAATGTGAGCTCATCTTTCCCTGCTTGAAGGTTTTCTGTGGGCAAAATATGATAGCTTTATTTATTTTCTGTAATAGAAGAATGCCATTTTCTTTATTGCAATAAAAAAGGCCTGCAATGATTTTTCAGATTATTTCAGATATGTGAGATGAACCATGATGGGTCCAATACAATCACATAACATTTTTCCTTCCTGAACTGTGCAGTAGACAAGCACTGGAATGCCACAAGTAAACCTTTATGAACTTCCAAATACTATGGAGATTTTATACTTAAAATATTATATTGGAAAATAAACTAGGCAATTTTCCTTCCCAAAAGATGACCCTCATTAAGCCAACCTCAGCGCCTGTGGAAATTATTCAAAATATCAGTTCTGAAGAAAAATTAAATGCTTCATTTGCACCTACCAGAAATATCCATCTTAGTGCACCAAAATGAAGAAGTAAAAATGGAAATCAAACACACAAAGAGTTCAGACTTGCCTGAGATGAATTCATTGAAAAAACAAGCCATGTACTTACTCAACACAGTTGCAATCATTTCCTGTGTTATCCTTGCAAAATTAAGAAATACTCAGAGCTAACCCTTTTGAGGGATTGCTACAAACACCACAAAGGAAATTTAGCAGTAACTTGGAAGTTTTTTGTTTTATGATGTTATTCCTTAGACACTTAAAGAAAAAGAATTGTTTTTCTTTTGCAGAAGCACTCAGACAACGAGGGGATGCAAACAATTTTATATTCAGATGACTGTTGTTTTTTCCCTTCACACAGCTGTAAGATTTGTGCCTTTGGCACCTATTATTCTTGATAACCATATATTTCTGGCACTGCTTTTCAGCAGCGAGCTTACAGTCTTTGAAATTAGTCATTGCAGAAAAATCTATGTAGTGACGGAGATGAGAAAATAAAATCATGATTAGAGAGGACGAAAAACCTAACCGCCTGAATCCAGGTAAGAGCAGCACTGATTATTTTGAAAAAAAAAAAAAAAAAGAAAAAAAAAAGAAAAAGAAAAGTCCCATATTTCTAAATCGTTGGCAATGCCATCAATGCATTCTGTATCAGGATTTTAATCAGAAATTAAGATTTTCTCCCCCAGCAGCCACCACTGCCCGAGCACCGTCCCACTTCCCCCCGGCGTTTCCCTCTCCCAGCCCTCACAGCCCACACCGCGGCCGAGCCCCCTGCCCAAGCGCTGCGTCATTTGTCTGGCACTTCCCTAAATCTGCCCGGTTTGTCAGCACTTCTCAGTGCTGGTTGATATTTCCAAAGCTGTCAAGGTTGGTATTTTCAAAGCTGTTGAGGCTGATATTTTCAGAGCTGTTGAAGCTGATATTTTCAGAGCTATTGACGGAAATCTGAGGCATCATTTCCCTTTTCTTTTTTCTTTTTCTTCTCTCTCTCTTTTTTTTTTCTTTTTTTTTTCTTTTTTTTTTTTTTCTGCTGTCACTGAAGTCTCTGAGATATCTTTGAAAGCCTCAGCTGCGGATTTAGGGTAGGGACGTGGGGGAAGGAGATGCCCAGCCAAGGTTAAAGTATGACATTTTTTGCAGGTATTTGCTAGTAGTAAGGAGGAACGGGGAACACAGACAAATCTTAAATCTAAGACTCAGTTTTCCTTAAAAAAATGGTCACAAATCACATTTTTCCATACAAATTGTGCAGAGACAGAATCTTCTGTTTAATTTCTGACTTCAGTAGGCTTATGCAAGGGTTGGTTGTGACCCGTAATTAGAGCTGGCCGGCGAACAACGGGTTTGTTTCATGGCAGCTTCTGAGATTTCAAAATCTGTTTGTTTTCTGCAGAGGAAACGAAATCAAAACATTTCTAATGTGAGACAGAAGCCTGCCAAAATGCCCGTTTTCTGAGCAGAGGGCTCCTCGTTTCCCTGTGGGTTTTTCCCTGCCCTCGGCAGTAGCCAGGGCATGCGTGCAGCGGGGAGCAAAGACAGGGTGGGCACAGTGAGGTACCGAAAGCATCGGTGCCCAAAGTGCCAGGTGTTTTCATAAAAAGTACGTGAAGCTCTAAACACCACGACCAATGCTGTCTGAGATGTTCTGCTTCCTTGGGACCACGCTGACCCAGCGAGGAGCTCTGCCAGCACCCAGAGAGGCAAAGGCCAACAAAAATGGACACACTCACCATCTTCTCAGTACATCTGTCTAGCAAAAGCTTAAAAATCTGCTTTTTTTCTAAGGTCTAGCAAAGACTTTAAAAATATCTGCTCTGCAGGGACATCAGAAGTACGATGGCATACTTGGCAGGAGCAGGCGTCTGTCCGGGAATCGCTGGCATCTCCCCTCGTGCCCCACATGTTGCTGACCGTCGTGCTGCTGTCCGCCCCAAAGGGACACGTTGCAGCTACATATGGAGCCTGGAGGTCACACCAAGAAAGCTGCTGAGTGGTTTAGTCTTGACATCTAACGTGGAAGAAATGTTCTTTTCGCTGACAAAAGGACTCGAGATTCCAGGTATGGGCAGTCCGTGACCGTGGAGCAGTTTGAGGACCAGCACTGCCCTGTTGCTGCAGGTGCTGAGGGACTTATCGAAGCCCAGTCGATGGAAGGACTGCATCTTTCATGCTGGGTGTGTGCACAAGGGGAATAATGCCAGCCTTTTTTTTTATTAATTATTATTATTATTATTATTATTTCTGGTTGACTAGTATAACTTTACAAAACCTGCAAGTCTGAGAAAGCTTTGGACAAATTTGCAATCTTCCAGACAACCTAAATTTTTGAGACAGCCATTGAGTGACATAAGAGGAGACCATCAACGGGATTCACCCGGCTGGATGCCAGCCATTTACTCCCCAGCCTCCAACACCCTCAGGAATTGCTGCTCTAATCTGGGCCGTTGCTTCTGGCAAAGAAGATGGTTTAAATGAAGTCCCCCTGTCATGTTCCAGCCCCTCGCTTGTGCCGCTGGGTGGTGAAGACCATAGCAGTGATGCCGACTGCTCTTTGTTCGCCCAGATCTTGTGAACTGCAGTGAGTCATCTGAAGGATTTTGCTGGCCTTGATATCAGAAATCTGGGCCTTACATGACTGCTATTCCAGGAGGAGGGGAGCTGCTGTTTTGGGGCAGGACACGGTACTTCTGCAAAGCAGTATATGCCCTGAATGCTCAGCTTCTTTCTAAACAGCAAAGCCCCTTGCTGTGCTTTGCAGGAAGTTTAAAGGGAAGAATTGAAACAGTTTTTCTCTGCCAGATTCACCACGACCACATGCTTCACCCCTCTGGCATGCAAAGGAAACCCAAGGGCCGCCTTTCCCATGCGAGGATACTTGGGTTCGTTACCAGACTCCAAAATACACAGGAAACAGGGAAATCACCGCGCGGGGAGACTGTGCTCCTGCTTCCAGCCCTGCCTGCTGCAGCCTGCTTCAGCACGCGAACCGCAGCTTCCTTCTGAGCCGGGGCTGGTTTTGGTAGAGGGAAAGGAAAAATACCCAGCCATCCAGCTAAGGGACCCGATGACAGCTTGTCCTTCGTGCCCTGTGCTCCAGACCCGCGTGCAGACAGCACCTGCCCTTGCAGCAAAGCGCCGTGTCCGCGGGGAGCACCGCTGCGGAGTGCTCCCCCAAAGCCAGGTCTTCCCTTCCTCCTTGGCAATAGCCCAGCCCAGATGGGGAAGCTAAAAGCAAACTTCTACAAAAAGTCATCTGTCTTCTTATCACGCCAGTCATAGCTTTCCCCGAGGATGAGCAAGAATTAATTCCCTTCACCCACAATTAGCAGATTTTTATGACCAAGGCTCTTTATAGAACATTTTGTGACTGAAAAGTCTGTGTAATTAATTTGCACGGGGCGGTGGGTCTGACACCGCAGCCGAGGAGCAAGGCGAGGAGGACAGACCTAAAAGCGTGCTGACTGGAGCTGCGGGGCTCCCTGGCAGCATCACACCCCAGCACAATTTGGTACAACAGGGGGGTGAAAAACCTGGCTCCGGAGCAGCCAACACTGCAGCTTTTTAGCTTATTAAGAAAAAGTAATGTCATAGCTCTAACGAGGGCACTGGCCTCGTAATAGCCTGAGTGCCCACCTCAGTACACTTCAGACTTAAAACCCTTTTCTCTGAACAGCTCTCTGCAAGTTGGGTCGTGAACAGAAAATAGCTTTGGGTGGGGAGGATGGGTGAGAAAGGAGCTCACCATGCCCTGGCTCTTCCCCAGGCTGGCAATCGCTGGGTGCAGCAGCTCCTGGTGGAGCTTCCCTGGGCACCAGGGGCTGGTGGCAGCCCTGCGGGACGGCAGAGTGAGGAGACGGAGCCGCGACCTTGAGTGAGAAGTGACAGAGGGAAGTGAAAGGCAAATAAATGGAGAACCTCCCCTGCCCCCAGCTGGAACCGGGGCCCCCACCAATATCGGCCATGTGCCACCATCGTGCTCCTTCCAGACACATGCTGATGGTACAGTGAGGCCACAAAGGATGTGTAAGGGGTTTACGAAAGAAAAGACCAAGTGTTTGCAGTAAGAAATGGTCCAGAAGACATGTGGTGACCTCTGAGTGACGGGACCTGTTGGAGCCATGGGTAAATCGACCAGAAACGTTGTGCTCGTTGCATCTGGTAGCATTTGGTCCGCTTATTTTAATTGGGAATAAATGCAAAGCAGGAAGAGCGGGTTGCAGTTATTGTTGGAGCCGGTAAAACATTTTGCACGAGGAGAGATGGTCTCCAACCATCCAAGTAAAACCCATCGCCTACACAATAAAGCTTAAAAGATGAGCCCATAAACATTGCTGTTTATAGGTTGTTCCAGTTCCGTACCATTCAGATGGAGCTGAGTACACGAGCAAATTCCCTGCCTAACTTATTAGAGGAAAAAAAAAAAAAAAAAAGAGCCTTGTGCAGGGTTTGAGCCATTTTAAATCGTTTGCTCAGGGCAAAGAGGAAAGCTCAGAGCAGCAGCAGCCAGAGCAGTGTTAGTGGGAACGTTATCGGCCCAGATCTGCGAGCGCTGGTGCAGGCACCACGTGTGTGAGGGACAAGGCACGGATGCACGCGGTTTGCGGCAGCCTGAAGGAATAACCCGGGCAGGGCAATCTGTCAAGCAGCCCACCTCGAGGCGGGGACTGGGGGGAGGCTTCCCGTGCACCATTTGATTCCCAGCCCCGTGTGCTGGGCAGCTGGACCAGATTTCACAAACCCAGGCTGGTTTGGGGAATGCAATGCCTCGCTGGCATGCGGCTATTCAAGCTGGTGCCTATTATGTTGCTCATATTAAAACGCTATGAAAACAGGCATTGTGCACCGAGAGGCTGAGCAAACCTTGTTATACAGTAATTATGCAATCAGTATATGATCTAATTTAGGTGGCTGGGGTGTGGAAGGGAAGTTTTGGTTCCTAGATGCTCGTAGGGGTCTCTACTATGAAATATGCATATAGACGTATTCACCACCAGTGGCAATAAAAATTCTGAGCCATGCTAACTAAATCGAGCTTCTGCGATGTCGGGAGCAACGTACAAAAGCCCCGCACAGCTGGCTAGGCTCAAAAAGCCTCTGCTGCTCAATAGTCAGGCCCTCCGCAACTGAAATGCTCTACAATTAACAGCCCCTTCTGGAGCAGGGCAGCAAAGAGCTTTCAAAACCCATAGAGTTTTTTTGTTGTTGTTGTTGTTGTTGTTGTTTTTCCATGTCCTGGTCACTGCTGTGGGGTGTGGGTTCTGCTGGGGCGGCATTTCATGGCTTGAGATGAGGAAACATTTCCAAAGAAAGCTCTAGCAGGATGGGCACTGTCCTGTGACAAGTTTAACTTCTAGCATGTCATTTTTATCAACCAGATTTCACGAAAAAACTCCCCTTGTGTTCCTGCCCCTGGCTGGCAGGTCTGTGCTCCGCAGGGCAGAGGCTTGGGGAGGGGAAGCAGAGCCCAGGACCTCTTATCTCTCTGTGGCCACGTTCTTCACCAGCATAAACAGGCAGAACTCTGCCTGGCAGGGCTGCTGCCTTGTGTGCCCACACAGCCTGTGCCCTGCACTTGTAGTTCGTTTCCTTTTTTGAGCCACACAACACAAGATACAAGCCTCAGCCCCCAGCTGCCGTCACCTGGGGGCACGCAAAGCCATTTCGGCAACCCCTGACCCTACAAGACAAACAAAGCAACAACCCAAACCTCCCCAAAATAATGCAACCAGTCATGAAATTGCAGCCTCCACCAGCACGGCCGTGAGGGCAGACATCCCCAGTCTCCTTCTCCTTTTTCTCGCGTGTGACATTTTTACTTCCTACAGAATTGTGTGTGCCCTCCGGACAAGCGATTAAATTAGAAGATCAACAATACATGACGAAGGAGTGGGATCAATTTGCAGAGAAACGGCTGGAAGTGGTTTATTACATCTTTTATCTTTTTTGCTGGGAGATCACTTGCCATACACTAAATGAGAAATCAAGTGAATGGGATGACCAGCAACTAAAAATTGCCTTTTTCTTCATGAGTTGATGTGATGACGATATTATTTTGAATAAAATAAAATATACAGATCAGCTAAAACTGCTTGCTTGGGGTCAGGTTCTGATCCCAGTTACCCCATAAGCACACGGCTTTGTTGCACCAATTCAAGCCTCCGTGTCCGTGTTTACCATAAAATTAGGACACAGATCCCACGGCAACTCATCTGATGCCAGGCCACGTGTGTGCACCCAGTGCCTGCTTCCCAAAACACAGCCCCCGGCCCCTTCCCTGCTGCAATAAGGCCCTCTGCACCCACCAACCGAGACCCTCGGAGGACATGGCCCACCAGCACTCAGAGCTGCCTCTTGCACCTCACGGCCACTCCGCTTCCACCTCCTTTGGCACCAGCAGAGTGGTGGACAGGAGTCCAGAAGGCAAGAAAGGAAAAAGCTGTGCCCCCAGAAACCTTCCAAAATAAGGGAAGTTGCCAGTTTTTATCAAGTAATAATTTCCAGGTGCAGCGAGCTGTCAAAGCACAAGATGTGCTGCGCCGGGCTGGGAATAATGTTGCTGAGATCACAAAAAATACTGCAACTCCCAGGGAAAGGGAGAAACCCTTAGAGATGCAGTGGGGGACATCATTGTTGTATTATCCTGATTCTCTCTTTTTAACCTTATTTGAGCTGTTAGTGATTGGCAAGATCATTGTCTTTCACTCGAGTCTCTCTGAATTTGGGAAATACAAGTCAGAGAAAGAGCCCAACCCCATCAACTATGAGCAGACAGGACACAATAACAAACTTGAAACAGGTCCAACATTTTAAAACCCTTGCTATAAAGAGGCAGAAGTTAATTTGATCACAGAAAACAACGCTGCAGGACCTATTAGCTCTGGGTCCCCATGTTTTCATCGAGAGCTCTGTCTTGTGCTTTTCCTCCATCATCTGCTATTCACATGACTCCACTTAGCAACGCGTCTGATTAAGCTTGTTTGTGCGCTGGGTGCTATTATTTCTGCTTCGAATTAGTGCCTCCTTGTTTTCCTATTTCCCCAAATATAGCTGAATTACCTCCTTTCACCCAGAGCTCGGGTGCGCGGCTGTTCCACTCGGGCGGGGTGAAGCAGCGCGTCCTCACCGCTGCCGTCCTATGGCCGGGGTGGGAGAAAACAACGCTCATTTTCATGCAAATCCCCACCGTCTGTCAGGCATCATAGTCGTCAAGCAGGTCATTAGAGGCCTACTGTGTAAAATGAAGATTACTAATTAGAGCTGGAGAAATAATTTGCAACAAATAATTTATCCAATGAAGTTGGATTTTTTCTCTCCGCGCGAGCAGGTTGTGACTTTGCCGGAGCTGGCCATCATTAATGCTTTTAACTCGTTCTGCTCATTGTGATGGATTCTGATTTAGAACTTAGTCAGAGCTGGGCGCTAACTTGATGTTGATCGCAGGATGTGGGGTTTATCTCCTGGCTCGGATATCAAAATATGGCTGAAATGAGTAAACGCCGGTATAGACTTAAAAGGTGCATTCCCTACCCATTGATTTGTGTTTCTGCAAACATCACAGCACAAAAGTGGTTTGGGAAATTTCCGTTAAAATGCATTTATCCAGAAAAAAAAAATATTACCGCAAAATCTAGAATTTTACCCAGAGCAAAACTTGCATAAGACAAGAAGAGCCTCCAGCCTGCGGTGTGTTATACAAGCCTTATGAATGAGTAGCGCCAAAAATAGGGAAAACAAATTTATCCTGTAGGGAAAAGGGGAACAAATGTATCTGGTTGCCAACATCCCTGAAGGCCCTGCGGGACCCTATGCACATCCATTAAATAATAGAAGGATCCGAAAATGAAAACTTCTGTGTTGTGACTCACGGTTATAGGAAACAAGCTTTAGCAAAGTCTAACCACTTCACTACAATGAAAAGCCCCAAAACACGGGGTTGGGATAATTTTGATTGACCGTTTCTCTTTGACCTATGACAAATTCTGTAACTTTGGCTCAAAATGTTCATCTGATTCAGCCTGAAAAGAGAAAGTGAAATTTTGTATTGACTTCCATCCCGTTACAGAAGTCAGTGTGCTGCAAACATCAATTCTGGCTCGATGCACTCTGCGAGCATTCAGAGAAAGGTGGAGCACTAAGAAAGGAGAAAACTCACCCCGTGAATTAATGCCAGCACCTACGTATGCACTCACAGGAAACGATTTGCAACGTTCACATTTTTCATTAACAGCATGGGGCAAAGTCACACCTAGGGCTGGCACGACCAGGGCCTGGATGGCAAAGGAACCATTTCATTTTCAGCCCTGCTCCTGAAGAACCAAATGGAGAGATGTCTTGGGGGGGGGGGGGGGAGGGGGGCTGGGAGTCTCAATGAAGTAAAAAGGACAATTTGTACCAGACTCCTCGATCCCATCTGCTTCGCATTTGGAGCACTCGGTGTTCCCTGTGTGGCTGACTCACTCCCCTTTGTGCTCACAGGCAGCAGAGGCAGCACCGCCGCTGAGGAGGGATGGGAGACGAGCGATACTCAGCGAGGAGCAGGGGGAAAAAAACAGCAGTGAACACTCCAAGCTCGCTTGTCTAGGCTAAAGAAGCTCTCAGGGCAAAGCAGGAGAGGCCGATAAAGCTGCTGAGAGAGGAAAGGTGGTTTGGGAGAAGCAGTGAGGAGAAGCAGGGATTTATGGCCCCTCCATGGTCTTCTGCTCCCTGGGATGGAGCAGGCCCCATGCTAGGGAAAAATGAATGGCAGACTGGGGGGAGGCAGAGAAAGATTAGGGGAACCAGGACTTTTCCCCAAAAGTACCGAGTTCTGAAGTGTGTCTGTGGGACATTGGGTGCTGGCACCTCCATGGCTCCATCACCTACAGTCTTGGCTCACAGCGGGCAAATCTTGGCTCGCTGTCACCAAAAGCAAAGATCCCTTCAGGAAGCCACAGTGGTGATGTGGAAGGTGAGCTGGTCGGGGGCAGCAGGGGCCTGAGGCTCAGCACCACGTACACTGACTGAATAGCACCAGCAACGAGGGGACACGGTAGCCCTAGGATGGAGAAGCGAGCAGCAGTGAGGGACATAGGCTGCACTGTCACCACGGCTGTGTGCCAGCCCAGGTGAATCTCATTTCCATCCACAGGTGGGGAATAACAACTCCTCTAAACCAGGTGCTTGCAGACCCTGGGATTTACTTAAAACCTAACTTACTATTTTGGTATGCAACTGACAAACAGGCATAGGAGGGTGCCCAAATGGAGCCCCAGACCAAGGCAGATCCTCAGCGTGCCAGCCCACCTTTGCTCCAACTCCCTCTCCCAAGCCCCCTTTGCTTGCACGGCCGGAGCGATGTCCTCATGCACATGGCACGGCCGGACCCATGATGCCTGCCTGGGCATCCCGTGGTCTCAGGGGTCCCGAAGCCCCCTCTGGAGTCACATCGCCGCTGGGGAGGTGACAGCAGCACAGCTGCAACCACAGCACTTCTGTCTTTAAATACATTTTCCCCCAGAGCAAGCACAGGTTTTTAAAAAAAGCGCACACTGAAGAGAAAAACGACCTTATTCAGAGCTGGCTGAACTCAATGGGAAGACTCCTCTGGAATTTCAATGAGCTCTGGCGAGGCCTGTGGGGCTGGATTAGCATACGAGCTAGGAGAAAGGTGTCCAGGTTCTCCCTGTGCCCAGGGCCAGCTTCTCCAAGAAGACTCAGCCCTGGTGGGGTTTGCCCTCCAGCTCTGCAGCGTGCTTAACTCCACGGCAAGGAGAGTTTCCGTGCTGCGTAGGAACCCCTGGCCGCCCCAGGTGTACACATACAGGAATTATTTTGCTTTCCATCCACAGCAGAAAATGAGAAAAACGAGAGTGAATCCCACCAAAAATCTCATAAAAAGATCATCAGCTCTATCAGCATGGCCATTTGGGGGTGGTTTGCTACAGCCGGGAGGTATTTAGCCCTTTCTCCCAATAAGTTACTAAACAAACGTGCGTTTGAGAGAGCAGCAAACCGAACCAGGCTTCATTGCACTGACGACCAAAAGCACAGTAACTCAGTTAAGGTCTCCGAAGGAAGAGCCTGTGTCCCTCACCCAAAGCCATGCCCACATGTCTGCAGCAGCTCTCGTTTTTTTGATGGGAACCAAATTTGAGTCCCGTTTTGGTTCTCCATGCTGCCTGGCATCGAGTGCAGCCGATACCTCAAGGCAGCTGCTGCCCTGGGAATCTCGCTCAGAGCAGGATCCGTCCTGCTTGAGCTGCCTTTCCAGCCTCTCTCTATGCTTTTATCCTTCAGATGAAATTTGTAATTAATCCCTGCGATTCGCCCATCCAAATAATTTATTTATGGGTTTATTGTGATGGCCCAGTAAGGCTGTAGGTGACGGCAGGGGTACTGGTGTAACACAGGGTACAGCCAGCCTGGACCCTGGTGCTGGGTCTCAAAAACCTAAAGACCTTCCCGCGAGCATTATTTCTGCATATTATTTTTTTTTAATGCTGAACCGTACATTTTAGAATACACAGCTCTCTTTGTTCAGAATAAACCAAAAATAGCAGATTTTCCTCTGCTTAGCTGGGTGTTAAATTATTTACATTTCAAAACCCCTAAGCAGAAACAATGACTGCATTTCGAGAGCCTGCTCCTGCTGTCAAATACCCTTTTCTCTTCCGCAACCTAATTTAGACTTCCGTTTGAGTCGCAGCTTAGCTCCATTTCCAATCACATTAAAGGACCCAAGAGCTCAGGCCTTTATCTCACCATTTAGCAATAGCACGAGGGATGTTCCCCCAGAGGCGAGGGCTGTGCCCATGCAGGCGGTGGCCTCTGGCTAGGGGGAAGATGAGGAGAGTTCAGCCCTCGTGGTCCCCTTGGGCTGCTTTGCTTCACTGTGAAAGCCCCTGCAAAGATGTCCTTGTGCTCTCCAGTGGCACTGGGGAACCCGTCTGGGACGTGGCTTGTCCCCGTGTCCCCTGTGGCACACCCCGGGGTGCTGAGTCTGGCCAGGAGGACGTGGCCACCTCGTCAAGCCCAGCAGAAGGAGTGCTGCCACAGAGGGTTCGGAAAGCCCAGGGGAAACCCCGAGGCACAGCAGGACACTGCGCCCTGAGGCGCTTCTCGTGGTCAGGGCCGCGACGTTAGCGCAGTGCCTGGAGCCGGGCCCAGGTCAACAACGCTGCTGTGATAGGAGGGCAAGCTGGGACCTGCACGAGAAACGGTCTCAAATATCACATAACTTCACGGGGCTGCTTCTCAGGCGGGCTGGCTGAGCCTCGGCATTGCTCCTGCAGGGCTCTGTTAACCACCACCTCCCCTTGGCACCGTCCCGCTTCCCGCTTGCCTTTGCCAGGTGCTTTGCGCCACGGTTGCCGAAAACCTCGTGCAAGTGCCAGCCACCTTTGCCCCTCTCCTGGTTAAATTCCTGCATGCATTTCTGCTGACACGGTTATTACCTCACCCTGTGGCTGCCTGAGCCGAGCCCCAGCCTAGGAACAGCAATTTTAGGTCTTTTTCAGCATCGGCTCACCAAAACTTGTTATATTTGTTACTCCCGTGGCAGACCAGCATCCCAGGGGCACATGCTTTTCTTGGATGATTATAAAAGGAATATTCTGCATCGAGCCGGAGTCGTAGCACAGCCCCTGTGATTTTATTACCCATCTTCTGATACTTGGAATTTTTCATAAAGCTCCTCTCTTGGATGCAAGTAATTAAGTGAGACTCTCAGCTTTCACTGAGCAATGAAAGGAGGCTTCTAGGCTGCGTGTTCCAGAAACGCTGGAAAATGTGCCTAAAAGCACAGGCTCCAAAAGGGAAATTAAAAGAACCAATATGTTCTCTTTCTTTTTAAAACAATCGAGAGGTAGGGACAGGGGGGTTTATAGGTTCGTGATTTATAGGCTCTCCGTTTGGCAGCTCTCCAGGGGTTTGGGGCTGCAGTAGAGCTGTTCGGAGGTTTTCACCTGGTTCCGCACAGCTCTTTCAATGAAACCCCTCAGATAATCTATGCAAGGTGGATTCTACAGTCAGCATGATTTAAAACATACGTGCCATCTGATAACCTGATTAGATATGGAAGAGCTTGTGCTTAGATCTGGGTGGGAGACACTGCCCCTCTGCACGCACGGCAAATGGCCTTTAGCTGGGCTACTGGCGCTGAAATTTGGGAAAAATCAGGTTTTTACGTTTGTTTTGGAGGGCTCAGAGTTGGGACTGGCCCCTTTTGAAGCCTGGCTGCTATTTGGGCTGCTCCAGGGTTATTTCTGCACCTGGCTGTGCTGCAATTCCTGGTCAGAGTGCACGAAGCAGTGCCCCCCGCAGCCACTCACCCAGCCCCGGCTGAGGCTGCTGTCACACCACGCTGCCCGGAGCCACGGCAGCGCAGAGAGGTGTCAGCTAATGTCTGCACACTACAAACAGCCATACCAGGGTGGCTCGGGGTTAGATTTGTACAAAGGAGTAAATTGGAGGTGCTTTTCTTGTAGGATGGTGGAGAGCTTGTGAGGCCCCCCTAGACAGCCCCGGCCTTTCTTGGGGTGTTTGTGCCATGGCACTGACCTGATCTCCGGGACCAGCAGCATGATGGTGGGTGTTTGCCAGCCCTTGGGGAAAGCCAAGATGCGGGAGGCCACTGGGGAAGAACCTTCCACAGGGTTTGGCCCTGAATTGCGAGGCTGCAAGCAAACCCCTACACGCAGGCATTCCTCTGGCAGAGGCATCCCAACCACAGCTCCCCTGCCTTCGGCACTGCGGCAGGCCTTAGTCCTGCACCACTTCCCTCTCACCTCACAGGTAATTTATGTAAAATTTTTTAGTGAAAACCTAACAAAAGCAACAGCAAGCAAAACAAATCCCCACTGAGGCTCATCTACCAGAGAGCATTCACAAACTGGAACCCTGGCTAAGTGGTGCAGACCCCGGCCATCCCTGCCAGGAGGATGAAGGTGAGGAGGATGCTTCTCATGGGCCCTGCCGGGAGGCAGAGCAGGGTGCTGCAGGGGAAGGCGATGCACGCAGCTCCACCTTAAGCTGCAGCGAGCACCTTAAGCTTTCTTCTGGCCTCCTGCCACCGAAACCGCTCCAGGCTGAGCTTTAATCAGAAGGAAGTGAGCGCCTTGCATGGTGGGGGAAGGGGCGGCCGGGAGGACATTTCTTCATCAAATTTCTCATTTTAAAGGTTTATTTCTGGGGTGGTTTTGTTTATTTTCCCCTTGACACAATCGATTTCAAATTGATTTCGCAGTCCTATTTCTCCTACCTTCATGGTGCCCCTCACAAAGGTAATGGTGCCCAAGGCTTCATTTTCCCTGTCAGTGCTCTCCGGAGGGGTTTCCCCCACCCCGAGCACCCCGCAGCACAGACCCCAGCCCATGCTGAGCTCCCTGGTGCTCCCTGCCCAGCACTGGCAGCTCCTGAGCCCCTCGGCCCCTCACCCTCCTCCAGCCCAGCTCTGTTTTCCATCACGTTTCCTGCTAATCACACTGTTAGTGCTCGTGCTGATTAACCAGCTAGTTCTCAATTTAATTAAAGCATACACCTTTTTGGAAGAGCCAGAGGTTTCGATCATATTTTACTCTTATCATTCCAGATCTGACTGGCATTAGCTACAAATATCAGGGCGAACCAAAACAATTAATCCTTTCTCTTGCTAAGAGGGACATCACCATGAATTTTTTACAGCCCTGCTTCGCACCAATGCCTGAGGATCTCAAGACATCCAGCCACATTTTCAGAATTACCTTGCTTCATTAAAATACAATGCAACAACTACGCCAGCAGCAAAGGCTGGCACAAAACCAGTATCTTTGTGCAGAGAAAGCAATGCAGGGGCAGCTCCTGATCTGGGCACAAAGTGGATTGTGGGGGTCAGGTCTGGTTTCTCCACCTGAGCAGGGTCTGCTTGGACCCACAAGCAAGTCCCTGACCCCGCTTGCAGGCTCGTGCAGCCCTACAAAGCCTCTCCAGGTCCCTCCTTGTAGGGCACGGGGAAGCAGGAGGCTCCAGCAGCCACAGAGGAATTTAGGGTGTGGAGAGACGTGATTGCTTGCAATTAACGCTGAATGACAGGCATACAACAGTCTCACATCTGTTTTGCACTGAAAAAGCTAGAACTGTGTTCGGCTGTGCTTGTGGGAAGCAGGAGGACGTCGGGCACCCTCCCCAGCCCCAAGCAGGGCTCTGCTGCACCCGTCAGACCCGCACGTGGCCAGGGAATCTGGGACAGGGCCCTTTTTTCTTCAGTAATGCTCCGGTATCTCATTACCAACCTCAAAAATATTTGGCTATAGCTTACTTTTGAGGTTTGGGTGAAGGCCAGAGAATCCAGCAGGAGAAAAGTCAAACCTAAATAAATGAGTTCAAGTTCAAACCTCTCCAGCCCGGCCATGGGGCGTTCCCCATGCCTGCCGGGACAGCCTGGGGTGCAGGGAGAGCCCTTTCGCAGGCAAGGCAGCACAGAAGGGTTGGGAAGGATTTTCCAGCAGCAGCTAATGGCCCATATTTCATCCTGGGGGAAAAAAAAACACACCAAGCTAATGATTTGCTCCTCTGTGTTTCCCCAAGATAGCAAACTTCACCTCTCAGGATTTATTTTCTTCCCTCGCCACCTGATTGCATTTCCCACGGCCCAGGGGGGCACAGACGGCTCCTCTCCACATACTTCATGCCCCGCTGGGCTGGAGACGCTTTGTAAAGCACCCTTTGCTTTACCAGCCCCAAGGCAGAGACGTGTGAGGCCCTCACCACCCCACAGCCTCCTGGACAAAGCTGTGAGAGAGGAGAGCACCAAGATTTTTGCTCCCCGTTTCGCAGCGGGGTCCCTTTGTGCAGGGCTCCTGGGAGAGCAGCTGCTTCGCCCAGCATGGTGCAGGAGGTGGCTGCGAGCAGATCCTGAGAGTTTAGGGAGTCGCAGAGCCCACTGCTTTGTGTTTCAGACAGTGCTTTCACTGGAAATGGCTTCCTATCCATCTTCCCAAACACACGGCTGGCTGTAAATAAACCAACACAGATTCACGTGCTGGAAAAAATCTGCCTGAAGCCTCGATGGGATCATGTTCGGTCCCAGCAGGAACACCCACACAGCAGGGCAGGACAGGACCCCGGCATAGGGTTCAACGGGGGGGTTCCCAAACCCCCAGTTTTATTTTGGTCAGCCCTGACAGCCCCACAGCCCCACCAACCACAGTCAGAAGTGGTCATCTACAAGGGAGACATCGTCTCTCTGTGCTGGCTGCATTCTTTTTCTGCTCAAATTGCTGCAACACCAGCCAAATGGGGATGGATTGCAAACGATCACAACAGCGAGGGAACTCCTAGGGCTCAGCATGCTGGGAATATCAAGCTACTGTCTGGAAAAATACAAAAAAGTTGATGCATTCCTGCACCCCCTAACACTAAAATCAGGGAACTAACCTGAGCTGTGACTGATCCTCCAAGAGCCCGGTTGGGACATGACAAGTACGCCTCTCAGCACACCGGGGCTGCTCACCAGCAGGCTGGGGGAATAGCTCGCAGCCCCATGGTGACATTACAGAAACGAGCTGCCGCAAAACCCTGGGTGCCAGCATTATTTGGGCATCCTTAGGGAAAATGGGTTTAAATTTTAGGGTCTGTGCTGGCCATCACACAGGCTGCTCCTCTGGCTGATGGTGAGTTCCATCTGGCTAGGGCCAGGAGCTGCCATGCACAGGTAGCAAAGCTCCTGTGCTATGCCTGTCGTGCCAGCGGTGACAGCAGCTTCCAGGCACATGAAAACCTCAATTCCTTGCCATCACGCTGGGTCCACCACATGCACAGCATCTCCCACCCTGCTGGGGGATCTGCTCGAGGTGGTGTCCCCATACCCGTGTGTTTCCAGCATGAAGTTTTTTGCCCCAGCAGAATCACCCAGGCTCGCCTTGGGTTTTGCTGCACAGCTCCTATTCCGCTCCCATCTGCCAGGGCCACTTCAAACCTTGAGTTTCAACATGTGATTTCACAGCACGTGGCTCGGGGAGGGTGACCAAACTGCAAATCAGCCCCTTCAAATCCCCAGTCAGGCGCTTTACATTAAGCAATTAAACTGAGCAATAAATATCACTTTGTTGTGAACGAGCCTCCATTTCCTCTTCTATTTTAATAACAATAATGGTCAAACTTCTGTTTAAGAAGCAGTTTCTGGTTCTATTAGGAAATGTGCCAACCTATTCAAAGAGACACAAGATTTGTATGGAGAGGTAATAGCTTTTATTAAGCCAAATTATATAATTAGGGAGAAAAAAAGCAGCCGAGCTTTCAGGCACAGAAGCCCTTCTCCAGGCCTGGGGAGATGCAATGCTGCTGGCAGCTGCCACACACAAATATTTCAGGCACTGCTTGAGACCCACTCCCCAAAACCAGCCGGCTCCGACCCCGGCACAAATCCTGCCAGCTCCCCAGGCTGGGGCAGCTGTGGATCAGGGGGTGCTCAGCCTCCTATGGCTACCCAGAGGACAGTCTTACTACAGCCACATGAACAACAACCTGTCAAATACCTGCCTGGGTCTCCTGCTGTATACAAAGAGCTCACAGAAGTACATTTTTTAAGCATCTGATTTGGGCTCTTGGGATTCCCACTTCTTCTGGCACAGCATTTGCTTCATTTTGCAGACTGGAGGCCTCTCGGGGCAGGGACCGTGGTTTTAATTATGCACAGCTCCCAGCTGAGCGAAGCCATCAGTCCCCATTAAAGGAATAATTACTTAAGCGAAGCACAGCTCATGCCTGGCTCCGACCATCGCTGAAGTGTTCGTAGGTCACGGCACGTTTGGAAGCACAACTTTAACAAGACGTGCATTGGGCAACCCATCAGCAGAGACGTCAAACTAACCTCCAGGTCCTGCAGCATGTTTGGGCAGCAGATGCTTCAGGTTATTAGAGACACACAGACATCACCAGCACCGCAGGAGCAGGGGACTGTCAGCAGGCACCACGCGAGGACGTGGCAAGGCTTACTCTGAGGGCTGGGGCAGAAGGGACAGGTGAAGCCATGGGCTGGCCTGGGCTGAACTCCTCTGAGAAGAGGAACCTCTAAACTAACCCTTCTGCATCAGGGGATGAGATCCCACAGCACGATGCTGTGCTCCTGGGCCATACATTGCCTATGCCACAGCTTTGTCTGCTTCTTTTACCAAATTATATCCCCCTTTGACCCACACTGACCCACCAGTTTGGTGATTTCTCCATGAGCCTTGATTTCCTCTGTCCCAGTGAGATGTGGACATGGACAGGAGCCGGGTGACCTTTTAATTAGCTCTCTCTCCTCATGGGAATTCCTTCTCCAGGCCAGGCATCTCCCTGACACTGAGCAGACTGCTACCAGGAGGTGACAGAGCACCCACATCATCGCCCTGATGCCACCAAATGCTACCTGCTGTGCATTAGGCACAGGATTGCTCAAGATTAAAAAGCCCCAAACCTGGAAATGCTACAAATACACAGCAGGCAGACATCAGAGGAGTCTCAGGAACTGCCAGCGAACTGGGATCCACGCAGAAATCTTTTTGGGTAAAAAGGCACAGCTTATTGCAGGAAGCCCGAGAACAATGCCTGACTATTTAAGGACAGCAGTGTTTCCTTTCTGAACATCAGCATCATTAATTTGTTTTGGAGTCCAGCCAGATAGCATTTGATGCCTGCTTTCCTATTAAGGTGGAAGAGGAAAAGTATTTGCCAGAACTTGCTCAACGTTACCCAAACACTGTTGGCCTATCTCTCTGCTCATGTGCACAAAAGCTTTGTAAGCTATCCATGACTGCCACAAGATGTTATGGAAGTACAAATAAACTCAAAGCACTACACAATTCCTGGAAAAAAAAATCCATTGGGGACTATTAAAATCAAATACTGCAGATTACTGGCAGCTGGGAAGATACTGTCTGACCACCTTTGCCTTGTCCTAATACTTTCATTGCACACCAGCAGCACATTTCCTAGAGCTCATCTCCAACCTCCCCTGCCACACAAAGCTTTCCAACACCCAATCACAGAAACAGCAAAAAGCCAGAGATGCAGGTGGCAATCACGGGCCAGTTGTTGGGAATAAATTACACAGGATTGAGTAATTCACAGGACAGAGTGAGAACCATTTGCACAAGGAGTTAAAGATTATTTCCAAATATTAACCACAGCAGCAGAAGTCACAATGGCTTTGCCAGTCACACGCAATACCAAGGAGCTCAAGCTTTTTTCTGTACAAACAGCGCAACCCTTGCCATCAACCAGAGACAAGAAGCCACAGCAATTAGGCTGCAAAAGGGGGAAGAAAAAAAGGGATGGAGCAACAGCACAGCAGCCTGTTGGGCTGGCACTGCAGGGATGACTTAAACTGGCTGGATTTCAGGGTCTGAGCACTTTGTAACCCCTGTGCAGCTGTCTGAGCAAGCTTAACGTGGAAACCGGACTCTGCCTGCTCGTCCCCTCCGCTCTCACTGCAGAAAGCAGCGGGGCAGAGAAGCTCCCAGCCCACTGCACACGCAGAGCTGCCTTGGCACTCCTTCCAAGGAAGGCAAGGTGCTTTTCTCCAGTTTTAAATTAAAATAAAAAAAAATCCTGCCTTTACCCAAACACACATCTCCCACCAGTGTGCTAAACAGCTTAATTTCCCCTTCCCTTACACTGCCCTGCAACAGCTTCTGCTGGTTATGTCATCCCTGATGACAGCACTTGCTCGAGGCCCTCCGCAATGAGGGGAAAAGAAGCCATTAAAAACAGACCACTTCCCTGGCTCAGTGAGGGTTTGGTTGAGTGCAGGTGAGGGGAGGAAGGGTGCCTCTTCCTCCTCAGCCAGGCACAGCCCCCAGCAGCCCCCAGCTGCTGCCTGCAGATGCCCCCAGGCCAGGGAACCTGTTGATGTTGGTTGCCTTTCCAGGTGTCTTCACCTGGGAAAGGTACCCTGCAGCCTTCAGCACTCTGCACTTCATTTACAAGGGCCTGAGATCCCCGAATAAAGAATCAGGAGTTCTGAAGCAATACTGGCATTTCTCTGCAGCAAGCTTTTAGTCACCCAGCAGCGCCTGCAAGCTGTGAGCCTCCTGCTGCCTTTTGGTCAGAGCCCTTAAATTCAGATTTTGCAGCTTTGGGTTTCTTTCCCTACTTATCCCCATTTCTAGGCTTTTGAGGCAAGTTTTTCCTCTGAAGGCTAGTCCCAGTTTGATGCTGTTAACCTCACCAAGGACACAGTTGTGCTTAAAATGACGTTGCCCATGCAAGTGCTTTGAGTGTTGCAGAAGAACTTAAAAGCTTACCTGGTTGAGTAAAGAGCACAGCGGATCTCTGACGAGCATCAGTCCCCTACCACCACCTCTTCTCTCACACCCACAGTGGGCAGCCCTTCCTCCGAGCACACAGGAGAACAGCAAATTGCTCCATGGCAGGGACACTCCAACTGCTTGAAGCTCAAGTTCACACAAGGACAAGGTCAATGCAGTGTCCCTAAGCAGGGCGGGTGTCCTTGCTGCTGGAGGCCACCCAGGACATGGGGACCGCAGAGGCCCAGGAGATCTGGCACCATGATCTTCATGGACTCACCCAACGCCACCAGCTCAGCCCCTGTGCTTCCTCATCTTGCTAGAAGGGGAAATGCAGAGTGGCCTAAAAACCCAGCATAGCAGCATTTCCACAAAGAAAAGCCAGAAGAGCCCTAACTTGGCTAGTAGATGAGAGGAAGAGGGAAAAGCCTGTTACCACCCCACCTTGGTCCCTTTATAGGAGAAGCCCGAGCTGCCCTAATTCCCTGCAGCTGAGCTGGAGGCTGCAGCCTCTCTGCACCTGAAGCCAGCCCTGCCTGCAGGCACAGGAGGAGGCAGGGGTTAAGGTAGTGGTGGAGGGGCTGGTGGGGAATCACCCTGCCTGGTGTCTCTGCAGCTCTGCTGAATCTGTGCAGGAGGAAATTGCCCCGTTGTGCTCCCCGTTGTTTCAGCGAGCTGCCGCGGCGTTCCTGGGGCAGCCTGCTCTGCAGATCGGCCGGCTGTACGTGAGGCTTTCCATTGATTTATGGCTTGTTTTCCTAGGGTGGTTAGCTAGGGAACGCAGAAGGAAAAAGGACCGAGACAACATATATTATCTTGTTTTAAGACCTTTCCAAGAATTGTGGCTCGGGGGCTGAGGGAAGGTCTCTCTTCTGTGTCAGGAAATCACAGAGCAGCAGAGCAACAGCGCGGTTGTGCTCCTCGGGAGCTGAGCTCTGGGCTTGGCGGTATTTTGAACCAATTATTCTGGGAGAACTTCAGATGTCATCATGCGCTTACTATCTCAATGGCTGTGTGTACCCTCACAACAGCCCTAAGAAATAAGGAAATGCAGGTTAGAAATCGGAGAGCTGAGGCGCAGAAGAGGCGAGGGCTTGCCTCTGGGAAACGCCAGCCCCGACCCTCCCGTGGTGTGGTGTCCTGCAGGAGATAAACCATTCAGTGCCACTATCACTGAGCCATTAAACACACCAGATCTGTCCTGTAACATGCACAAGGCCCTTGTTTTTCCCTCTTTTCCTGCAGGACAACCTGCTGGCTACAGGGACGTTATCCTCACAGCCACCTTTCGGCTCGATGCCCACCAGGCTCGGGGGTGACCCTGTGCCTCGGGCTGTTGTCCTCCACATGCATGGCAAACCAGCACCATGCCTTAACTGAAGCCCTGCCTTCAACAAACCTCGTGTGCCCTCCGAGGAATGGGGTGACCACAACAAAACCCAACCCTGCCTCTAGGCCGTTAGACCCCTGCGATATAATTACAGCTGCCGGAGATCCGGCGTGCTGAACGGCTCGGTGACAGACGAGGTCCAGCAGATGTTGGAGAGAATGAATGCGTTTAGCCGGTGAGTTAGAAAATGGAAGAACGGAAAAAAATAAAGAAAATCCTATCACATGGCTCTTCTTAGCTTCTGCTTGGGCCCCTGAACGCTTCCCGAGCAGCAGGAGCACGGCTTGGCTGTAAGGCTGCATTATGTAAGAGCCATTTCTTTGTTCCCTCCCACTTCAAGATCTAGCACCAGGGAAGGAAAAAAAAAAAAAAAAAAAAAGGCAACAAAACCCACCTCCTATGTGCAAATGTAGAAGGGGGAGCAAACGTTAAGAGGATGCCGAATCCCTTTGAGCTATTAATGGGGAATTGCATAACAGCTGCCGCGGGGTTGCTAGGTTTTACCACGTCCCTGCGCGGTGTTTAATATTAACGGGACTCGTGCTCGGGGTGGGATCGCGGTGAGCCTGGATACGGCCCTGCCGACGGCACAGCCGCTCGCTGGGTTTCCATGGAGCCATGAGCAGCGCTGCCGTGGTCCTCAATGAAGTCCTCCCCGCGCCCTGCCAGATCCAGCTCCCCCAGCGAGGCGGGCACAAGCGCAGCGAGCGGCGCTCCGCTCTCTGCTGCTCGCCTGATGGATGTGCGGGGGTGTGCCCGCTGCTTCGTCTTAAAAAAAAAAAAAGCAGGGTTTTAGAAATTATGCCTATTTTCTCTTGCCTGGCAGCTCTGCGGAGCTGCTTTTAACCCTCGTGTCCCCAGCTCCGCGACAGGCACCCGTGTGGCTCTGCAACAACCAAACACCTCCCAGACTGGAGGTCTCCATTTCCCCCAGTAACCCAGCAAATACATTTCAGCTTCAAATCTGGAGCATTTTGATGGAACTGGCAGTGCACATTTTTGACACATTGGCTCTACGGGACCAGTTTGCATCCATGCTGGGTGCTGGGGTGCTCTGCTTGTCCTTGCCCCTTGCAGAAGGGCAGCAGGAGACGCCAGAGATCCTGCATATTCAATATGCACATGAGCTCAAATAGCGTTTTGTTATGCCTCTAATTAGGCTAAGTAGGATGTTGGATTCAAGTGCTAATTAGAAATGACCACTCTAAAACACATTAGGATATTTAGGGCTGTGTGCTGTTTGCATATTCATGTTCTGGCTCCTGCTGTTGTGTTTGTGTGAGATGACTCCATCCATCTAATTCCTTTTAACCTGTGGCATTGCTTATTTTTATTTTATTTTCATTATTTTGACAGATACACCATGTCGAAGGAAATGAGCTTCTAGCAACGGGAATCTGCACAAGAAGGACGTGGAGGATGGGGATGGCCCAGCCTCGCAGGGTTTATTCGCAGGGTTTTATTTGCTGTGGTGTGGAAGGGACCCGATGTCCTCCAAGCCCATGCTCACCCTTTCCATTGCAAATATACCCTGTTGGTGTACAGAATGGCTCAAAAGCAGGCACAAGATGTCTTTTTTAATTTTTATTTGTTTTTATTTTTAACAGACCCTTGGGAAGAGCCCACTGTGCCCATGTGGGTCTGGCTCACACTCTGCCCAGTGCAAACCTATGTCCCGTGAGGGCACGAGGCTTTGGGGTTGGCTAAATAATAAAACACCCCTGCTTTGGTCTAGATACCATGTTACAAAGTTGGACAAAGAGCTTTCACTAAAAATTCGTAAACATTTGGGTGACCCTGGGGTTAGAGGCCCCATTTCAGATTCACTCCTGAAGTCAGGCTGATGAACTTCCAGCCCCCAGGTACACTTACAGGGGATGAACTCAGCCGTATCTACGGCCTAACAGAGCTGTAATTTCTGCCTGAATGCTTTATTATTTGAAAATCGTAAATAAGGCCAAGTGAAAAGGACAAGCCCCTTTAATCTATGAGTGGTGTGCTAAATGACGGTGGTAAATCTCTGCTGGCTCTGTGGCAGGTAGGGCTGATTGGCACACCCAAATAGCACTGATGTTATCGCACCGACCAAACTGAGGGTGTGGAGATCAGATATTTGAGAAGAAAATGTACCCAGAAGGTTTTTCTCATTTTTTTTCCAACCCTTTCTTGTATCTCCAGATACTGTTACTGTAGTGTTTGAGTGATGCTAAGTGAGTAAAAGAGAAATGTCACTGTTTTTAAAGTCACAGACTCTTGACAAGGCTGGGGTGGGAACAGCTAGCAAGGCATTGCAAAAGACACTTGAACTGAATACACTTTGCAGAGGTTTTATTCAGGATATTTTTTTCCAAGGTAGCAGGAAACTGCCCTGAAGTTTCTATTTGGCCAAGACCTGGGCATCCTCGCTGCCCCAGCTAGGGGCTCAGAGATTTATTTTCAGGTCATTTCTGGCCAACAGGACTGACAAGTGAGTGTCTGGAGGGGAGGAAAATCGGCTTTGTGGTTACCGAGGGCCAAAGCTGAAGGCCTGCTTCCAGCCATGCAGAAGCAATCTCTGCAGCAGTTTGTACGTGGCATTATTTCCCGCATACCTGACTTGTAGGTACAATTAAGGACTTGTAAATCTGAGGAAATGTAAAATTAAGGGACCAAAGTGTGCCTGCAAACGTTCGTGCCTGCCATTTTTCAGCTGTAGTAGTGGAAGTCCTGTTAAAGCTAGGATGAAAAATTGGTCCTATGTCAATAACCTGCATGAATGATGCTCGAGAAAACTGGCAAGTCATCAAAAGACCCTGTTCTCTATTTAATTCTCTCCCTAGCTCATTATGGATTACCACGTTTTGTCTAGTTAGCGGCATGATTATGGAAATAGAAAAACCATTTTTCTCTGCTTCTTATCTAAAAGATAAATGAGGCACGTATAATTGGCTCAAGTTATCATGTAGAAGAGAGTGCCAGTGAGGGAGCTCTTTTTTTTTGTGCTTGACGTGAAGTCCTGCGGCACAAACTGTTAGCCCACTGCTCTGGTTGCTCTCTGTCCCCAGCACCCACACGCTCACCCAAATGCAATCCGATTACTAAGGGCTGAAGTACATCACCAGGAAGGGGCTATTCCTTCCACAGATTAAGCCCCAGACTGGAGATGCCCTGACTGAAACAAACACTTTCCCTTGGGCTGCGGGGCTGGACTTCTGGCCCCAGGTACGGCCACCTCCGCTGGTGGGGACCGCTCGGTTTGTGTGTGTTTGTACCCATGAAATCTGCCCTGCGGTGCCTAAAATCACCTCCCGAAGAGTTCAGCAGCCATGAAGATGGGGTCATCAGTCCTGCTTGTGCTGTCATTGCGTTTCCTCAAGCCTCAGAAGACACTATCAAATGATGTTAACTAGAAAACCTCAGAAAAAGCCCCAGCAATTTGGAAAGGCGCAATTTTTTTTATTATCTTTTTCCTCCCTCATATGTTTTCTTATATCTTCACTTAAAGGGAAAATGTCTGAGAAAAAGGGGAAAGCATATCGGCTCTTCTTTAATTCCACAGTGGAAAAAGGAGAAATGGGAAGGAAACAGGATGCTTTCCCTCTGGCTTATGTTTTCTGATCTTAATTCCTCTCTAAGTATTCTCCGTGCATTTTGTTCAAAGCCTATTTTTAGAAACTCCAAACTAATAATTGCTGAAATTACACTTTTTTTACGTGCAAAGCATTATTGGCCAAAAAATTTTTCGCAGCTTCCCTTGGCTTTCAGTCAGTGCAGTCAAATTCACTGGATCTTGACGGAGGAAGCTGGCTGGAGAGGACACACCAGTGCCTGGGCACCCAGTGCCCCGGCCCAAAGTGGAGCTCCTCTGCCATCTGATCGCATGTTCCCAAGAAAACCCCAAATTCTGGTCTCTTTGTGATTGAGCTGGGGAAGATTTATTGTGTAGGTTCACTAAAAAAGAGCAGAGGAGCCAAAATGGAAACAGAAAAAGGAAAACAGAAAGATTAAGGAACTTTTCTCTCCAGATTGCTTCTGAGTTGAATAATGCCACAGAACGTGAATCTAGACCCAAGTGAGATCAGAACCAGGCTTGATTTGCTCGTGGTTGTGTTAAATCCATAAAAATAATACGCCGTTTTTCTGGAAGCAACCCCCAGATTGTACTTTTCCCAAACGGAAATGTGCCAGCGAGCAATCCATTACATTGCCCTCCCACAATTATTATTTCTCCAGATGATGGTGAGATGACAGGCGGCTGTGGCTCCAGGTTGTGAATGAGCAGCGGGAACAGATGGGCTTGCGACGAGCAGCAATCCTGCTCTCCTGCTACTGACGCTGCCACCAGGAACCCCCGACCAACGTGCCCCGAAAATATAGAGCAGTGGAATTGTCCCTGAGCACGGGATTTCACAGCGTTTTCCAGGAAGCATCAATATCTATGTAATAAGGAAACAGAGCTGCAGATGCTAAAGTACTTACTGCATTTTTTTAATGCAGGGACAGCTTCAATTATCCCGCTATCATGTACTAAATAAGGTTGATTAATCAAGGTTTAAGATAACAGAAGGAGTTTTCAATGCCATTAATGTGTCTCAAGGGATTTGCCCTTCTTTTGGGTAATGGGAAGCTTCTGGTTGTGAAGACGTAGGTAATAAGGATTTATAGCACCGCAGCGTGCAGTGTTTCTCATAAGGGACACTATGAAAACATGGGCACATGACAGCAAATAGTTTCCATTATTTAGCTCCCCACCAGCATGCCGGGGTGGGGCTGCCTGCTGCTCCTTCCTCACCTCAGTCTTTTGCATTTTCCTTTTGCCTTTCTCCATTCCCAGTGTTTCTGCTTTGCATGTGCCTTTCTTGCTAAACAAGTGTTTTGAAAAAAGGAGAGAAGTCATACAAAGCACTCTGCTATTCCCAAATTTTCCAGCAATTTCCCAAGGAGGTGGACTTTCCCAGCCTCACTATCGGACGGCCCCACTGCCTTGATCTGCATTGGAAAAAAGAACCTGACCAACAGAGATCTCAACATGAATTTTCACACCGCAAACACCTTTTGTAAAAATATAGATACCGTGTGGCCACCCCGTGCAAGGATGGCAGGTGCTGCTGGTACACCTGGGCACGGTTTGCTGGCCAGGCTGGGGAGAAGGCGAGTCCAGGCTTGGCAGTGGCGATAACACTCCTGCTTTCCCTCACCGTGCATTTGCCTTTCAAGCCCAAGGACCTTCACTTTGACCAGAATTGTATTTTCTGGTGTTTCCTATACAAAAGCAAGCAAAATGTATCGCTCAACACATTTCCCCCCTGCAGACACGGGGAACTCCTCCAGGCCCCCGAGCTTTCCGTTTCCCACCAGCTCCAACGCCCCTCGCTGGCTCGCAGCCCTCGGGCACGGCTGGGACCAGGGACCTGGTGGCCAGGGATGGGTGTCCCCAGCAGTGAGGGGGGCAAAGGGGCTGAGGGGCAGCAGGAAGGGCCCAGCTGTGCACCCCTGGCTTGTCTGGGGCTGTGTGTGTGAGTGTGTGTGTGTGTGTGTGCATGGGGAAGGTTTGGGATGAGGAGGAGGGGAGTGATGCAGCTTTTATCGTGCCTCGTAAAAATAGAGCCAGGAGAGAGAAAAGCAACGTTCCCTTTCGAAAAGAGGGAGGAAAAAGCCAGATAAAAGATATGAATTTTTTCCTCTAAGACAGACTGCTAAATAGGCTCTTCTTGTTCACTGAGGTTTGGTAATGCGAGTTGACAGGATATTAAGGTTATTTCAGGTTCTTCTGTCTCCCAGGGTCATAAGCCTTCTGCTATGCATGTTAATCCATCTTAGCATTCCTCCGAGTAGCTACGTAAGTAGGGCAATCGGTTTAGTATGTACCCTTTCCATTTACAGCCTAGCTAGGAGGAGAAACCTCCTAATTAACAGAATACCCGTAGAAAATCAGGAGAGATTTTAATATCGCAGGGACACGGCACAGCCTCCTGCAATTACAGAAAGGCAAAACGTCCTCGGAAATATTCTGGGGCTGAGCAGTGGGAGTGGTATGGGAGTTTTGCGAGGTGTCCATCCCGCAGCCTCTCCCTCTGTCCATCTGCACACCCTGGCCAAAAGCTGCCAGATGGGTGCTGAGCCCCACGGCCACATGAAGTAGGAGGAAGCTGGATCCTGAGCCTTGTGGCTCTGCGTCCCCAAATTGCAGCAGCGCAGCCACCGTCCCTGATGAGCCCCAGGCTGTGCTCCCACCCGGCCCCTGGTGCGTGGCACGCCCCAGTTTGCCAGCTTTTTGTTTGCAGGCGGTGGAAAGCCCCGTCAGCCTTCCAGCAGCATTCCGGTTACATCAGGGAATGATGCTGAGGGCAATACCACTCGTTTTGAGCCCAATGCACTGCAAAGCTGAGTAACCGCCCTGAATTCCCCGCTTTCTCACCATGTTTGGGGTGACTCACTGCAAGCTTCTGAGCGCTTTCCAAATGATCTAACAGAGCCTGCAAACCATTCCTGTGTCTTAATGAATGTGCTGGTGCTGGAGAGAGGGCAAAGGGGCTGTGGTGCTGCTGCTTGGCTCTTCCCAGCTGCTGCCGAGATGGAGCTGCTGGCCAGCCCCAAAGCCCCGTTCAAACAAACACACTCCAGATCCATCTCATCTCATTCCTAAGGACAAGGAAGAAGTGGGAGAGAGGACAGAAATTGGGCTTGGAGGTCTCTGCAACCTCCCCAAATCAGCCACAGTGCAGGCTGAGCTGGAGCCCCCAGGGGGTTTGCTCTGGGGCGATGCCCAGGTGCCGTCCTGCTTGGAATCCTCCTGCCTGCCTCCTCTGGCCAGGGGGCCAAAAGACCTGAAAATGCAGGTGGTTTACTTAGGAAAGCCCAGTTAATATTTTGCCTTCTTTTCCCATTCTGGCGAAACCAAATGAAACGATATTATTTGTAAAAGATGGCATTAACAGTTTTACTAACAAGATATAATGAATCTGAATTCATAACTCCGGTGATTTCAGCCCAGTGAACAAAAGATGAGTTTGTCTCAAGAAAGAAAATGCCACTCAGCCAGTGGAATAAGTAAAGCAATAAATGACTGCACATTTAGATCAATCAATAAGGCAATTACACAAAATATTACATGAACCATGATTAATTAGGGATGACAAATTCCCCAATAGGATAAAACATAGGAAAATTACCAAACCTAAATGAGAATCAAGCCAACAACTGGAGAGAGGAGCGGGTAGCGCTTAGCGCTCCGACATCCCGTGTGGTTTCAATCAAATATCACAGCAACAACCTGGGCATCCCTAAGATGCAGCAGAAGCAGGGGCAAAAAGCACATTTCTTGTCAAAACCGAGCCTTGCTGGAGGACATGTTGGTGTCCTTCGTGTGGCTGTGCCAGGCGAGGGCCAGCTCGGTGCCACCAGCTCGTGGAAGGGTCCCCCTGCCTCGCCGTCCCCTCCCGGCATCAGCTGCTGGTGGGAGCTCTGCTGCACAACGCAGTGCTGGCAGCTTGGGCTAGTTACTGCGCCTCACTGAGTCATCGGCACAGGGCGTGCTCTTAGTCTCATCAAGAGGGGCTGAAATATTTTAGCTTCAGCCTCATCCCTTGAGGTTTGCACAGGCTCAGCAGGCCAACAGCGTCCCCAAAGATGTCCCAGCCCACGTGGTAACCCAAGGGGTTGTGCCATGAGCTCAGCATCTACTGCCACTTTGGCATCTGATTTCTCCTTTTCTCCTGCCACCATTTTTTTTTTCTTTTTTTTTCCTCCCTTGCCTGAAACACTGGGGCTGATCTGACGCGAGGCTCCACGTGTACCCCATTATATCTCAAACACCACCACGCTACATGCTGTAAATCACTCGAGATCAGCACAGCCCGCAGCCGAGCTGTGGTGCTTTCCCTTTTCTCACCACTACCACCACCCCAAGGAGTGAGGTCCATCGTGTCCATCCCCGCAGGCCCCAAGCCCTGCCCAGCCCCGTTATTTGCCACAGCCCTGCTCCCCCCCGAGCTTTCGGTTCCTGCTCTCCCCGCAGCCCCCTGGCCCCCCTCCAGGAGCTGCCATCCCTGTCCCATCTGCGGCAGCCAGGACGTGGGTGGCCGCCTCTTCCCGCACCAGAGAGCTGATGTAAATCATCCCGGGCTTGCATGTGAGTCTATTTATTTTAACGCTGTGGAGTTTGTTCCCTCTCCAGACAGTATGTAAGGGCGAAGCGCCAAACTCCGTGCTGATGTATAGCTTTCCCCCTCAGATTTATAATATAGCACAAGTGTAAGTCAGAGCAGAAGACTGCGAAGGAGCTGGACCTGCTACCCACACTGCCTTTAATTTACAATGGGGATGAAAATCCCAGAAGAGGTTTGACCTTGCTGTGCTTGGTTTGGCCCTTGGTTCGTCTTTGGCTCCTTGGGGGGCTGTGTGGCCGAAGGGGGATGCAGAGGGAGCGAAGCCCGGCGTTTCTGTCCTTTGGTGGAAAGGTGCAGAACCACGACATGGGAATTCTGCCGTTGTCTCCGTGCTGGCAGATTGATGTCGAGCAGAAGGAGGTGCCAGCTCTGCTCCCAGATTTTGGCTTTACAACCTGGGGCTGGCTGTGCTGCACTGAACACCCTTTTTTCTGCTCTCTTTGAAGGATGTCAATTCTCCTTGTCCCACACGTCATTTTTTCTTCCTTCCCACACTTCTTTTTTTTCTCTCTTTTTTTTCTCTCTCTCTCTTTTTTTTTTTTTTTTTTCTTTCCTGCAGCCTGGTGTTTCTTGACCCCATGAGGAACTCAGTCCCAGGACAAAAATCACCACCCAGAATAAGCTTTTTGGCCTGTCTGGACAGGCTGGAGAGACGCACCTTAATGAGGCTGCCACTCGATGCGAGGGATGCTCTAACGAGCCCTGCCGCCAGTTAGAGGGCTTCCAAGCGCAGGAGCAAATTCACACACACAAAATCAGTGTTTCAGATACAGTAGGGAACCCATTAAGCTGTGTGTGGTTATGCAAGCTGATACAAATGCCTTATTAATTAGAAAATCAATCGCGCTGTCCAGCTGATTGATGTTAATCCTGCACTGAGAGGGGGAACAATAGTATAATCAAGACCTGATCATTTCTCCCCATTACAGGGAAGGGGACAAGGCTGCGTTTCAAAGTGATTCTGCTGTGATGAGCTGCAAGGAGATGTGTCATGTGGCAAGGGCTCTTTTAAGATGTGGCACATTATTGTGATCAATAATACTCAAATTCATTCTGGATCCTGAATCTGAGGAAATTTTATATGAAGATAAAAGGAAATTATAATGTGATCAGAGGGTATCATGGAGGAGGAGAGCTGTAATTATCCGAGGGCAGAATTAATAAATAGCAAAGAGCCCAAACCCTGCGAAATCAGAAGACAGCGAGAATATGTTAAGGGTAGGAAAAGCATTTCATGGCATTCAGCTAATGCTTCAAAACTGTGAAATAATTTGTTTTTAAAAAATTGATAACAGTTCAAAAGCCTATGCTAGACAAACATAGAACAATAATTAAGGGACCCAACGACTCCTCCTGTTCCACATTACCCGCAGTCAGCCCTAGCAGCTCAAGGGCTGGGAGCAAATAGCCCCAGCAGCTGTGTTCACACTGTCCCAGAGCAGTGTGCCTAGCCAAAAAGTTTTGAAAAATACAGGAAAGGATCACGCTAAATGACTGGAGGATGACTGGAATACAATCCTTTCAATGAGTCAGGCTTTGCAAGAAGCAAATTGCTCCTTTCCATGCAAACGCGTGTTGTTTTGGTTCCAGGCCAATTGCTGTGTAGCATATCCTATATAGCACAAGACAAAGCCCCCAGGCCTGTAAGCCAAGTAAAATGCAAATCACACCACTGACACAGCTGAAGGCTCTGTGCAGCTTTAGTCGGGGGGGGTATGACGAGTTTGTGAGACAAACGAGCAGGGCGGGCACGCTGGGAGAGCGAGCTCTCGCTGGCTGGTGGGCTGCAGTGTGGGCAAGGAAACCTCCACCTCGACCACCAACGCCTGAGGGCATCCATGCCTGTGAAAAGCATCATGCTCATCATGCCAGTGGCATTTAGCTTTGCTGTAACAGCTTAGGGAAATGCTCCACGCTCCAGCAGCTCTTTTCTTTCCCATCTTTATCGGTGTTTGTGGTGTAGGAGTGCTGGTGTCCAAAGCAGGGGCTTCCAGCCCATGCTCAGTAGCTGGGACCTGTCCCTGCCCCCAAAATCTGCAAAGCTTCTGCCCCGCTGTGCCACACGGGCTGCTGGCCGGTGCCAGGAGCTTGCTGCTCTGCCTACGGATGTGAGCATCGCTCCAAAACCTCCTGGGGAGGTTGATGGTAAAAAGTCACCCTCCTGGCATGAGGAACAGGCACTGGCAGAAGGAGAAGAGGTGCGAGGTGAACCACCGAAAGAAAACAGAACTGAAAAGTAAGGCTGTACAGACAGGCTTTCATCTGATGCAAATCTGAGTGATTCATAGCAAGAAAGCCTGCTAATTTGGGGGGAAAAGGCACTGGAAATGCCTGATACATAATGTGGGAAATTGGCTCATCAAGCAGTTGTTACTTTTCCATGCTGAGCTCTGGTGAGTTCGCTGAAAGAGCTTTGCGCAGGCCCCAGGAGACCCAGGAGTTTTGTAACAGTTCCTGCTGGCTGCTGCATTTCGTGTCGGTGTGAGCAGGCACTCGGCGTGTCCAGGGATCAAACGCCCGGCGGCTCCCCGTGCTGCTCCACGCGCCGTGCGCGCCGCAGCTGAGACGCTTGTGGTTTCGTAACTCACAAATTCAGAAATAGATATAAATTTACACGTTCTGTCACAAACAGATGGTGCCTTTGGCTGGCTTTCGCCGTGTTCCTCGAAGGTAGTGCCGGGTTGCAGAAGTCAACCTTTCTACAATCATCTCTGCTTGCAGGGGCTTGGGGGGGTGATTTGGTTTCCCATTCATATTTCACGCTGGCAGGGGCTGAATGAACACGTGAGGAATTACCAACCTATTTCCCGTGCCGGGAGATGCGATAACAGCCGTATATGGCCATGAAATTAAGCTCTGGCTCTTGACACTCCATGACACCCAGCAGGACTGGCAAAGAAGATACCAAACCTGCATCCAGGGCTTATGGCTAACCTGAAGCTCTCAGGATAAGGAATTGCGGGATTCCTCCAGATACCACTTTCTGCAAAGGAAAACATAAAAAAAGAAAAAGCCTGGCTGAAGAACAGGTGATGCTCAGGACGTGGCTTTATTCTGGACACTGGAAGATTTGAGCACGTTGCATGGAGACCTTCTCAGCTGGCTACAAGGACATATCACCTCTGGATGGGGTAGCTCAGGGGAACAGTCCTCCCGGCCCAGCACATTTAGGTCCAATTCCAGCAGAAAAGATCATTCACAAGGAAATGGTATCTGGTAATGTGCCCACAGGGAGGACTTGCAGCAGTTTCCAGGCCTGAGCACAGCTGCTCCAAGGGCCAGGGAAAGCTCATCCACTTGCTACGAGCCCGCTGATCTACCAGCAGCTTTCACAGCTGCCCTGTCCTCATGCCACCCGTGCCAGTGGTGTTCTGTCGGTGGGGACACAGCCCAACCCAATGCATTTCTCTGCATCTCCCCTGACTCCCTTCGCGCCCCCTCACCATTCATCCTGCGTAGGCCACATCCAAGCACGGGTGTCACGGAGCGGCTGGGACGAGGAAAAGCTTTTCTGTGCATGGCTCTGCTCTGGGGGCTCACCATGTAAAGGGAGTAGCAGCCATTCGGACCACCGAGAGAAACACTTCTGAACGGTGAGAAAATCTAGGGAGGATTATGTATTACAGCTGTGGATTCCTCCAGCTCCTGAGCTGAGGCTGAATTCACTGGGGAGGGAGTGAAGGAGAGATGACGAGAGGCAAGAACCTCCTGGCTACGCGTGCACCGGGGGAAGCAGATCTGATTATTTCTCAGCCAGCCACACAGAAAGTGAAGGTAGGCAGCTCTTCGAGCAACCCATTTAACGCTGGCACCATCCAGTAAAAGGAAGCTTGCCAGTATATTTCATTAAAATACTTTTCCATCAGTTAATAATCATCCTCTGTGCTTTAATAGCACTTCCCCTCCAAGATTTCTAAGCAAACTCATAAATGTCAGCTCAACCTTGGGAGAGACACATTCTTAGAGTTATTTTACACGTGGGCACATGGCAGGACAGAGAGGTGGCTCACCCAAACCCCCTGCTGTGGCCCTGGACATGCACCCTGGCAGTGCTGCATGAAGCCAGGTAGCCGAGTGGCCGCTTGCATAACCGTGGCCCGAGCTAGTGGCCGAGCCAGGAACCGCATCCAGGGCTGGTGACGCTCCCTCACTGCTTCTCCCCTTCTAAGAAAACTTTCCACAGACTCCGTGGATGAGCTGTTACATGCCAAATTCCAGGAACAAGTAAATTGGAAACATGCGCTGAATGACCTAGTAAAGTGTGCTTACAACAGCACCACTGCTGCCGCTCCGAGCTGGGGCGTGCAGCGGTCTGAGCAGCAGAGCAGCACCGCTCCCCTCTCCCCCACTGATGCCATGTGCAGTCTGAAGGTGGCTTCCTCATGCAGGGCACTTGGCTTCTGCACAGCGACACTGAATACAGGCATTTTATAAGCTGGAATAGTGCTTTTCATTGATTTTTGTCTGTGGTCCAGTCAAAGATATTTCCAAGTAACTGGCAACTCTCCTAATGACGACGTGAGTACCCACGGACCTATACACCATGGTACATTTAGTCTTAATCACTGAAAACAGACCAAAAACCAAAACTGAAACCAACTATTCATGTGTTTGAAATGAGAAAATTTTGCTGTCCAGCCCAAAGAGAAATTGCTCACGGTAAGCATTGTTCTCAACAACACCAGCCCCTTCAAAAGGACCACGTCAAGGATTTCTCCAGTACTGGGCAGTTGCTGCTGCCCTTCATTCTTTCAGAGATGTGCTCTTACAGCAGGTCACTTTGTTACTAGAGGATACTCCCCAGTCTTCTTCAGAACTGAAGGCCTGGGAGTTTCCCAAGTGCACACAGAAACAGGTGACAGCAATAAAAAAGACGACAGTGGCAGTATGGTGTGGATCGAAATCCTGATCCTAAAGGGTAACAGTATGCAGTAGCACGTACTGACCTTTCACAGGTGTTCTCCAAGGTTTGCAGAGCTATTGACAGAGCAGGGAGGAGTGATTCCTCCACAGAAATACCCCTTCACTGGGATAAAAGTGCCGTAGCCCGGATCCAGAACAGCCTGTGCGCTCAGTCCAGAGCGTTTCACGGTGACGTTATCTGGAGCCTCCATCCCAGCCTCCCCGGGGACACTGATGTCAGCTCTGCACACTCACAGGCAGAGAAGTGGGAAACCACACGTATTTCTGGGAATGCTGGATGTAATCCCGTACCAGAGAAAGCTTCTGATGTTTTAAAAATTTGCTTTTTTCCTGACTTAAAAAAAGGCCACAAATGCATAGCAATGCTTTGTCCACAAGGCAGTGATTTCCCCTGGCACACCTGTGAGCTCCTGGGGCCAGGGGCTCTGCCCACAGGACCCCGATCAGGGCTCAGTGAGAAGCCACCACAGCCTTACCCCATGACTTGAAGCTGCTGTAAGATGCCCGGCCTTTGCCCAGCAGCAAGATGCCTGGCACACAGCGTCTCCGAAGATGAGCTTTCCAGAGACTGTAAATCAGGTTTTGAGGGCACTGGGTGAAAATGTTGCAGTGACACACATTAAGGAGCAGTTTCTGCATATCCTTAATGTGATGGAGTCTCCAGAGATGAGAGGACGTGGACAAGCATCAATCCCTATCAGTGCTGAGGAGCAGCCCACCCACCAACCCGCACGGAGTGCCCCAGCCCGATGGCCCTTCTCCCCGCCTGTGCTCGCATTTCCCAGCCAGGTGGAGAAGGAAGAGGTGATGGTAACGTGTTTTTCCTTCTATCCAGACTAGTGACCAGAGGAGGCACCACCTTTCACATCAGCTGTCGGGTGTCCTGTGGTCACGCTGCTGCCGGCAGCGCTGTGCTGTGCCCCAGTGGGGCTCCGGCACCGCCAGAATGCCAGACACAACGTGATGCACAGATGCTGACAAATTCTCCCACGTGAAAAAAATATTAAGTCGTTACAACCAAACAGCCTCATAAACAGAGCTTAGGAAAGCGTGATAAATCATGTTAGTTGGGCTGTGGAGTTGGTACAAGCCGCTGCCTCAGCTAATGCAGATGGAGAGCGGAGCACACGCTGCACAGATCAGCGCCTTAAGCACGGCGCTCCCAGCCCTAATGAATGCTAAAAGCCCAATAAGCAGAAGCCCGAGCTGCTCAGACACGGCTTCATACAGATGTTGGTGGCATTGTCTTTCATTTTATTTGCTAATGAGTTATCGATAGTGGCAATTTGCTGCTGACCGCGCTGCAGGTTGTAAAAGAGAGGAGTTAACAAGTCCTGCTGGAGTCCAGCGCGTTGGGGTGCGGGCTGCTGGCAGAAGGGAGGGGGCCATCGAGCTGGATGCACCCTTCTGTGCAAATGCATACGTTGATATAGGTGCTGAGCTGCCTACAAGAAGCCTGCCTCCTCGGGCACCCAGAGGCCACCTGCAGCTGCCACCTTCTGCAGGCAAGCCGTGTCCCCAGTGCAGCACCAACGCTGAGCAAAACGCGTGATCTCGCTGTGCAAGTCTGCCTTTCATCTTCAGTTGTCTTCTTTTGCAGTTTCTAATTTTAATTTTGGCTAATTAATGTGTTAGTGGTTATAGCTGGGGATTTATAGGCTCAGGTGCCACCAGCAGAGCCCTGGACCTGGTGGAGGAGCAGGGCCGGGCTGCAGCCAGCTGGCCGCAGGGCTGCACGGAGCCAGCATCGCACCCAGCAGGCAGGAGACCTGGCTAATAGGTTACGAAACCCCCACCCCCTGAATTTCATTGTAAAATCCATTATTTCCCCTCCCCTATTTGCTGTTTGTGGTGCTTATGGAAATTAATTTAAAAGTATTGTGCAATTAAAAAAATAATTAATGGTTTCCTTCCTTTGGAGTGGAGAGCTTGCTTCTGAGCAGGGGGGAGGGGTTTATGAGCACGTCTCTCTTTTTTAGGGAGCTGAATGGAAGCTCCTATCCTCTCATGTTTTAATTAATTTTTGCATAGTTGCTTCATTAATTGATATTTATGTATTGCTTGTGCATAAATTCTGGAAACAGCGTGCGAGAGGATGTTCTCATTACAGCTCTACAAGTGCTTGGCCAATGCTGGAATGTTAATAAAGGGAACCGTGTGGAAAAGTACATCCTGCTCCCCTTTCTCTGAGGTTTCTGGCCAGGCGATGCCATCAGGGAACGCACAGTGCTTTAAGGAAGGCATTTTTTGTGTGCTGCGGGAGTACCGTGTCTGTGCAGGTGAGCACCAAAGCCGTGGGGGTTATACTGAGGACAGTCTATCTAGCACCTGGGTTTGGGGTCCTACAAACCCCGGCGTGCACAGAGAGCACCTTCTGCCTGCGCCTCTCCCGTGCCTGCTGGCGGGCCATGCAGCTGCCGGGAAGGGAAGGCAGTGACGTGGATGACATGCTCTTGTCACCGAGTCCTCTCGGACCCCGCAGAGATCATGCTTCAGCCTTGCAGCCTTTCCATCCCTACCGGCTAATTCAACCTTACCAGGAGTCGTTTCCCTGTTTAAAAGTAAAAATAGAAGGAAAAAAAATGGTATTCACAGGAGCAGAAGCTCTGGGACTCTGCTCATGGGGGTGGTTTAGAGGCAAACACACAGCCCGGCTCTTCCCACGGCTGCCTTTGGGGGATTTCAGCCCAGTGTGGGGCTGCAGCCCCCCCAGCTCTGGATGGAGCCGCTCAGAGCTGTGGCCATGCTCCACGGCTGCACACCAAGGTCTCACGTAGCTCTTGGCAAGGCTTACGGGCTGGCATTTCTCTGGTGACTCCCGACAAAAAAAAAAAAAAATCTCCCCTGCAGAGCAATCAGCTGGCGTCCTTCAAAGGCATGCGGGCTGCTCAGGGGGGGCGAGTTATGATCTGCCCATTGAGCCATTGTTATCTGAGATTTTATTAATCATTTACTGCATTTTATGAGGGTAGTCACCTGCATCGGCGCTGTGCTGACACAATAATTTACCTCTACAAGGATGAAAAGTAAAATAAAGGATCATTTACTGGCAGCTCGCGGTGCTCTTACCGGGTTACAAAGGCAGCAGGTGGAGGGAGGTGTGTGCTGGGGAATGAAATAAAACAAAAAGGGCTGGTGGGGCGCAGCCAGAAGGGCATCGCTGAAGATCGGCTTTACACCAACGCGTGTGCTAATCAATTATTCAGAAAGAAGGAGCTGAACTACCTCTCCCCAGGGGTTTGTAAGGCTCTCACTGGCTTAGCTCTGGTAACAGCGACCCAGAGGTATGTAAGGCTATTGTCAGGGGCCACTGACATTGGGCCCATGGTGTAGATGAGCAGGACGTCAGCACAGAACCAGCTCATCTCCTGCTCAGGCTATTGCTCCACCAAGGTCAATGGTTCCTCCTCCAGCGCTCACCACCCGCGGGGCTGTCCCGCAGCTCCCGCATCACATCAGAGGGCAGTGAGCCCCAAAAAACAGCGAGACCCCAAAAGCAGCGAGCCACTGATAGCAGGGAGCCCAAAACAGGGCCAAGCTTCGTGCCCCCAGCAGCTCTGTCCCAGCGGGGCCTCGTAGCGGGGCGCCGGGAGCCTCCCGCTGCGTCCTCCTCGCTCGAGCCTCCCTAGAAGCATTTTTCAAAATAATTGCCTGGATAAATGTGTTGGTAAGCAGCAGCACGGCACAGTGAGTTTTTATAACTATCACTGACTATTTACAGCTGCTGGTAGACCACTGTTAAGGCTATTACTCATGAAGCCTCCTAAAATAATGCTTACAAGAGCAACAAAACACGTCCCCAGCCTCCCTCCGGTGGGCCAGGGGCTCCCAGCTCCGCTCCTCTCTTGGCTCACCACCTCTGCAGCATGGCACGGTGGCAGTGCTGCCCTGGCCACTGCTCTGGGCATTGCCCTGGGTGTCAGAGGGGCAGAAACATGCTAGAACACCCAACCGCCCTTTCCCCCCCCCCCCCCCCCCGAAAGCACTGGTAAAGCAAATATGCACAAATCACGTATTTTGCGAGGGTAAAGCCTTCCTAGCAATAATTAGCTTCTAAACATTCCCCTGTCCTGTATAATAAATGAACAGCACAGTAAATGTTATGAGAATAATTCATTATTCATCACGAACAACGAATGAAGGGGATGATTTACCAGCCACCAGTCCCGAAGCGGGACGCACGTCGCTGTGCACCGTGCGGCGATGCCGGCGCCGTGCTCCGTCCGCATGCGGTGGCTGCTTGCCAGCAGTGTCGTGGCACAAACCGGGCACCTCACCTTTCGTGTGACATCCCCTCATCCTGCAGAAATGCAGCAGGACACAAGTGGTGTCCCGTGTTGGTGATGAAGAGGAAGGTGGGGGCAGTGGTGTATCTGTACCGTCCCTTCTGCCCCGTGGGACACGCTTCCCTGAGCACATCAGCCCCCACGCACAGCTCCCTCCCTTCTGCCTCCCATCCAGGGCTTCCCATCTCTTCTTCCCTAAAAAAAAGCTCTCCTTTTCCTGTTTCCCCGTACCAGCTCTCTTTTTTCTTGTCCACCTCCAGCCTGTCCCGGGGTTGCCTGCATCCCTCAAAGCTCAGAGCGCTGGAGGCCTCCTCTTGACAGAGCCCCCCTGTTTCTCCTGGAGACCTGAGAGTCCCCTTCTCCCTGCATTTGTGGACTGTTTTATCTCTGCTGATTATTATTTGTTTATTGCTCTTCCTTCTCTTGTGCTTCCCCAGTGCTCCAGATGACAGACACTGCATAAATCACTGTAATGGAGCACAGCGGATGGAGAAGGAGGTGCATAAATACGTGTGTGTGTGTGCTGGCAGATCAGGAGTGCGGGGGGATCCTTCGGCGCCTTTCACCTGCAGCTGTGCTCCCTGCCCAGGGATCTGCTGGATCCCCAGCCACTAGGGATGGCTGAGAAAATGCCCTCAGAAAAAGGGGTCCCCAAAAAATCGCGGTGGATGCCAAGCTCACCAGCAGCCCTGGGATGCCAGCAGTGCCTACAGATTGCTTTCAGCTGTGAATTGTTTGACTTTAAAGAACCCTAAATTCATATGCCCAGCCGATAGATGTGAATATAAAAGCTAAAATTCAACATCATGCTTTTAGGCAGGTATTATTATTTATTCTAACCTCTCACCTGTATTATTGCTCCTGGAGGTGAGTAAGCACCAAAACATAAAGGGCAGTTAAAAGCATCTGCCCATTGTACGGTAACTGCCCTCATGTGGATTTAGCTTGGTGAGTACATTTAATGTTTTTCAATGATTTCAGCTCCGAGCTTTGCTAAACTTGCATTTTTGAGACTATTTTTGAGTAAAGACTTCCATAGGATAATCAAGATAATGCGAGCAAACTGACTTCTGACCTCCAATAGCTCAAAATATGCACAAACCTGCTGACTAACTGGGTATATTTTCAGCTCTGTGGACTTCCCAGCCCTGAATGGAGTGATTAGAACAGAGAGGGGATTTATATCTAAATCAGAGTGAACTAATGAGACTCTGGTGCATGCTGACAGCGGCTGCAGAAGAACGCACCGTGGTGCTGTGCTGGGAGCACCTGAGGGGCACACCGAATGCCCAGCAGCCTTATGGGGTGCTTTGCTCCTCCGGGCAGCATCGTGGGATGTCTCGGTCCCATTGTTCCTATGCTTCTGGCCATGGAGGACTGCCCATCTTTCACATGTGTGCATGGTTCTGGGCTAGATCCCACACACCCTACCTACAAAAATCCTGTAAAGAGCTTATTTAGGTACCTACACCAACCCATAGTCCAACAGGGTCCTTAAGATGATCCATAAAAACAACATTTTTCCCCAAAACCGATGCAGACTGTCTGCTCCAAGAGGAATTAAAGCAGGAACCTGAACACCCACGTCAGGGTACGAGCTGTGCCGTGACCCTACAGCTCTGCGTTGCTCAGGGGTGGCCTGCCCCATCCTGGCCCATAGCACCAACCCACTTAGTGTGGGTCAAGGGCAAGTTATCAACACATCGACCCTTCTAATTACCAACAAGCCTTCTCAGGCTTTATTGGTCAGCCTTGAAGCCTAACCAGCTCCCTTGTGAGGAATGCGCATTTGGCACGCGTACATGAGACATAATGTGGTAACAGAGGTAGCTCTATATGTATGGTAATTTTTAGAGCTGAGTGACATTTTTCGAATGGATAAGTTCACTGAAAAATGCAGGAACCAACAGTATTTGTGAAAAAAATTAGAAAGTGTACAAATGTTTCATTCTGACATGTCAAAAGAAATGGTTGGGAGAAGCGGAGACATTTTGTTTCACCAGCATCAAAACAAAATATTTTGACTTTTTGTTTTGAAACAAGCTTTGTTGTTTAAAACCTGACCTAAACTGTAGGAAAGCTTTTTTTTTTTTTTTTAACCAACATTATGTAATTAAAAAAGAGCATTTCTTTCTCAGGAAAAGGCTTCATTTTACTCATCCCCCCCCCCCGCCCCCTTTTTTGGACTTGACGACCAAACCAAGCAATCCATATTCATCTATCCCCACCACTGCTAACTTTCATGCAGCATCTCCAGCTGCTGAAAGCAAGCTGCCTTCTCCCCACCTTGTATCTCTCTTTTGCTCAACATCCCTGAGGTGGCTGTGCAATAAGGGGGCTGCCCTGGCTACGTGCGGGTGACCCAGTGGCCCCAGCGCAGGACGCGGACGTGCCCCACGGCCACCTCCGAGCCTCCCTGCACCTGGATTTGTCCCCGCCAGGCGCCCTGCCTTTATCGGGGCTTTATTTAGCAAAGCGGGTTAATGAATAACTGTGTTTTGCCAGTGAAATGAGTCCTTGCCAGCACCTTATCTCCCCATCACACACAGCGAGAGGCAGAGGAACAAAGACGAATTTGTTGTGTCCTCTGTTGTTCGCCGCCCGAAAGGGCTGATAGGGCTCGGCAGTTTTTTCTAATGGTGAAGTTATCTGCGTTCTGCTTCCCTTCCCACCTGTGAGTTTCGATTCCTAAAATAGCTTTAATCAGTCGCCGTGGAGCTGGCTCTGTTTGTGGCCAGCTTCGTTTCTGCTCCAACTCCGGTGCTCTCAGACAATCAGAGGTTTGCCATCCCCCCAGAAGCTCTTGTCGCAGGGCAGGGGCCCTGTGAAACCACGGGGACATCCTTGCATTTAGGATGCTGCAGACGGTGAGAGCCGAAGGGCCCCGTGGACACCTCGGTGGGGAGCTCCCCAGGTGGCACAATGCCCTGAGGTGCTCAAAGCCACGCACGGGAAACCCCCACGCACTATAAATGCCTGCTGCTGGCAGCAGATGAGGCTGGGGGTGAACATGTCCCCGGACAGCCTGGTTCACCGGCGTGTGAGAAAGGGCCGTGAGCTGCCACACTCACACCTCCGCGCCGTGGTGGTGTCTGGGCATCAGTTGGAAAGCCTCCGGCTGGATGGAGCAGAGGCAGGATTTCAGCCCGTACTTCATCAATAATTATTGGCACACCTAATCTCCAGTCAGACTGCTTTCTGGGCCTCAGCCTCTTCATCTAACGTGATTAAAAAAGCTCTTCTGCCCAGGGTTTCTCTGGACACTCGCCACTGTCGCATTTTCATTCCTGATGGGACCCCACCATCACAGAAGCACATCCAGCAATTTTTTTCTTGATCTCCGCAACCCTTTGGGAGTTTGCTGCAAGGCTCAGGACTGTGGGGAATTGCTAATAAACAGCAGTTTCCTGGGGGTTGTTCTTATGCCCTCCGTAACACCAGAGCCTCCAGCCATGTATTTCTAGGTTCTGCAGGAGAAACGGGATGCCCTGCTTACACCGGGGTGCAGGAAATCGAAACACATTTCAGCACCTTGTCCTGAGCTGCGGTTAGCAGCTTCTGATTCATTTACAGCGCACCGCTCGTGCCTTTTCCAGCTATTTCAGTCCATGCCCTTTTCCTCCTACCACTCTGTCTCCTGTAAATACCCCGGGTGCAGCTCGGCGCTGGATGGAGCAGTGCCACCCCTGCGGCACAGCGCCTGGTGGCTGCGGGGACTCAGGGCACGCACAGCTGCCCTGCAGAGCCCTGCTCCAGGACAGCACAACTCAGAAACCATTTCCAGCTCTCTTATCGTGCTGCTCAGCCCTAGGCAATCATAGTACATGCTCCAGTGCAGCCCGCCCTGCCAGTCACTCCTGTTCAATACACCGAGGTTTCCGTCCAGTTTAAGGTTAACAAAAATTAAACTTGTGTGGCCAAATATAGGCAGAGCTTCCATTCCCATAATGAGGCTCTGTCTGTGGTGTTAAAACCCACCCTTTTGTGTGTGAAAAAAGTATACCCAACATAGTTTTATATATATATATATATATATATATAATATATATATATATATATATAACATAATATTCCATTTAATGGTTACCAGGGGAAAAGGGTGAGTGTGAGTCTGCTGCTGCGAGCACAGCAGCGAGCAACGAGCATTATCCAGGCTCCAGCCAGGGGGAGGGAGACGGCTACAGAAGGCCGCATTAATAATGATCATTATTTCTGAACCTTTTAGATTGTTTATTAATGATTTCAGTGCTGGGCAAATCTGCCCTCCTATGAAATGTTTTAAAAAGGAGTGGAAGTGCCACCTGGTCTCAGCATCATCTCCCTCAACAGGCACATAGGTAACGTTCAATACTCCTCTACCTGTACACAACCCACCATTTAAAGTTACTTCCAGGGCACGCAGTGGCATTTCGTAGCTAATAACTAAAACATGGTTAGCTCAAAAATATTGTTGAAGTTTTAAATATGATGCTTTTACTGGATTTTTGCTTGGAAGAAACAGACACACGAGGTTCCTAGGAGAGTTATGGTTATGGGGGGGCACGCTACCTGAAATACAAGATTTCTGCCTCATTGGGCTTCTTTTAAGTGGCTTTTCTTCAAAATTACACAGAATTTCCCCTCTGAATTCTCTGCCTGCACTTTTGGCACTTGCTGTACCTTTGCTGTTTCATCCCAGAAGGGTGCTGCAGACAAGTGTTGAATCTGCACAAATGTTTCCAAATCGAACCAGCCGAAGTGCTACTCTATTTCCCTGCTTCTCTGATGTTTAGAAATAAACATTGGCAGTGCTTATTTACAGAGTTTTGGAGCTTTTCTGAGCATGTCAGCAGCATATTATCTCCTCAACTGACGGAGCTTGCAATTCTGTTCGGTGACTGAAAAGTGCAGCCTTGGAAACCCAATTAAAAAAGGAAAAAAAAAAAAAGAAGAAGAAGAAACGAAAGCCCTGTATGCAACACCTACATTGCCTACAGTGGCCACTTCCAACAGTGGAAGATATATATATATTTTCCATACATTGCCTAATCCTATATGGAAAACCCCCTTTATCTTGCTCTTTGATGGCATGTTTTGCTCTCACCCACAGAACAAATTCTAATATCTAAATTTCCCAGATTACCTTGTTTAATCATTCTCTACTTCTTATCTTCCCTGTCTCTACTCCCTTCTTACAAGTCTTGATTTGTTACTTTTAAGATTTACGGCAATGTACAAATTGCTTCTATTTGTATCTGCATGTGAAGTCAGTTGTGAGGTGTCTGGGGAAAATTTGCTTTAAAAATATAATATGAAAATAAACAACATTGAGTTCTCCACCAGGGAAAGCTAAGCTGGCTTATTGTCAATACATTTTCCACCTTGGGAGTTGTGTGCCTTTTTTTTTTTTTTTTTTTTTTCTCTCTCTTATCTGTGTATCATTTACATTATTGCTTTTTTTCTGGGAATCACTCCAGCGGCGGGACTGAAAGGTCATAATTTGATGGAATACAGTGACGGTGATGCCGGCTAAAATGCGCACACGCTGTTCCTCTCGGTTAATGTTACTGAGATAGCAGGATGCTGGAGAAAATGGATGACCTACTTTTATCCTCTGCATTAGTTAGACATTTTACAAGGTGGTAAAACTGCTTTGAAAATATATGCAAAACCCAAAGCCTGTTTTCAGCTGCACCAGTATCAACCCCACGACTGCCATTAATGCTGGTCCGGGTCGGTTCAGAGTTACAGAGCAAAGACGAGGGGAAAAGCGCAAATATTTGTGTGCCTGCGGCAGAGCTCCACCCTGCTATTCTTGGGAAACTTCATGGCCAATTCCGCCATGAAACGGCATTCAATCAGCCTCGACTGCTTTTAATTATATTAGCAGTGTTATTGTAGCTGTTACGGCCTGCAGATATGACTGAAGCAGGGTTTATACAGAGAAGCAATATCATGTGTGGGGCCAACTGATACACCGACAAGCTTTTTGGCAAACAAACCTGAAAAAGGGCTTGTGTGCCTGAAAACATATCTGCTCTTTCTCCAGAAATATCAGTTTGTTCTAATAGAGGGCATTGCCTCTCCCTGTAGACTTTGTCTCATTTAATTAATTAGCAGTGAAAATAGGTGAACCAAATTGCATAAGGTAATTTGTTTTGTCCCCAACCCATGCTACCACCTCCAACGGGGGCCTTCTGCTTCCAGGCTGCTCGCAAAGTGAGGACACCAGGTTGTGATGATTACCCTGTGCATATTAATTCAGTTTGATGAAAAACACCAAAAAAAGCAGAAAGCATCCAACGTTGGGTTTTGAAACAATCTTTGCCAATGCGAGACGAGGCCAAGGCTCCTAAGGGACCAGGGGCTGCCCTTGCTGAGACACGAGACCCCCGTCTGTGCCTGGGGGGCTCTGACCTGGCCGGGGGTTGCCCACTCCTGTCTCGCCCCCAGCTGTGCAATGCTCCCATGGCTCTGACGGGGAGGAACCCAAAGCAGCAGCCCCGAAACCCTTCAGCTCCTTGTATCTCAGTTCAACACGAGCTAGGAGCATCCAGAATTTTTATCCAAACTGATTCCTTACCAAGTTTCCAGCCAAATTCACAGACTTGAGAGAGCCCACGAATTACAGATCAGCCGCCAGACTTCTTCTCCATAAACTTGCTTCTAATTACAAATGGGCGGATGTAATATATGGAGTCATTAATCAGTCAAAAATAACACCAGGAATTTGATGTAATGGGATCAATGCTTAGATTAAAAAATGTGTTCGGTACATGTGCAAAATATAAGCTCCCTGGCCAGTAAAATGGATTCACTTTTCAGTGCTTCCCTGTGCCTCGGCTACCCAGCATTTAATGCCGTGTTTGACTTTAAACATTGCGGGATGGCTTTGTTTTGGTCACACACACAGTGACCTCCTCTTAACACTTATTCCTCAGGAGGAAGGATTTTATTTAATGCAGAGCTTGCAGGCTGAAAGGATTAATCTTTTGTGTGCCTTCTTCTTCAAAGGGTTTTTAAAAAGGAAAATATTTGTTTCATAGTTTTCTGAATATATAGTGAATGCTCGCTCCCTCTCCCCTGCTCCCCAGCTTGTTTACTCCAGGACTAAAAACTTGACCTTGGCTGTAAGGTCTCTGGTTTTCCAGAGTGTGCAGTCAGCAGAGAGTAAGGGGAAAAATCGATGCAAGGAGAAGAGAAATGCCTAAGTGCTGGGAACTCATCCTGGAAATGGAAACTACTGAGGTAATTCACAAGGGAATGCTCATCCCACCGATGCTTTGCTTGTGGCTAAAATCCCACATCCCACCTTCCGCTTTCTTCACCCCCTCTGTCCCCAGGTGCCCAACACATCCTTGGGGCCATCAGAGGATGGGGACACACCGTGTTTAACACAAACCCAGTGATGGAGCCCTGGCACGGGGTCTGGCCATGCCCCCAGCTCCCAGCTCTGTCCCTGCAATGACTCTGGTGTCGCAGGGCTCCTGTTAAGGTCTCCCATAAAACAATGCTTCAAAAGGATCAGCTAGACAGGTGAGAAAGGACAGCTCAGCACATAAACGTGTCACCAGTAATGAGGATGTCAGCGACCTGCAATGATAAGATTGGGTTTGTCACCAGTGGACTCGCAAAGCCCCTCCTGTGCCTGCCCGCTCTGTGTCTGGGGAGACACGTTCACGTTTCCTTGCCACTTCCCAATTTCTGGGGTGAAATCCTCTCTGAGCTGCCCTAGTGCACGGTCGGGGTGCCGAGGCCAGGGGGGCAGTCAGCCCCAAGCCCCAGGCATGCCTTCCCAGGGAGCAGCACGGAGCGCCACATGCAAACCAGTTTGGTTCAACGTACTGAAATGTTAGTAAAGTGTCCTCAGCAATAATAGCAGGCTGTTAACGCGTATGTGTATGAAATTTTTAATTAATTAGGTGGCATTAGAGAACCGGCTGTGTTGTCAAAACAGCTCAAAAGTACTTTTAAAAATGAAATTAATATTTAATGGGGGAAAATGCAACAGCTTTCTGAAGTCATAATTAAATGCATATACCTTTATGGCTCTTGCAGTCACTTTACTCATCACTGAGTCTGCCAGGGAACTGCATCACAGGGTTTTCTGCAGCGAGGGGTGGGGGCTGGGAAACACAGCCATCCATCAGGCTTTTCCTCAGAGCCCCATCCCCCTCTTAAACAAGGAATTGTTGGAAGGCTTTGGAAAAAACATCTGTCTTTCCCTTGAAAACAGCCTGCAGGAGGAGGAGGAGTGGAGGAGGTGTTGCTCCAGGCAGGGAGTGGCTCACCCCTGGCCCTGGCAGCTCCTACAGTCGTGGGGCCAGCAGCCTACCTGCATCTGAGATGTGCGGGACCGTTTGGGGTCAGCTCCCAGACCCTGCAAAGGATGGTCCTGAGCAGGCAACGGCTCTGTGCCGGCGCTGCCAGTGCACCTGCACGTGGAACCAGCCGACCTGCAGCAGAAATGGCCATTCCCCATAAGAATTAGCCCCCCACACGTACACCCTTATTTGCAAATAATCCATACGTCTCATCGAGTAATTTCCATTTCCCTTCTTATGCAAAGGCAAGTTAAACAGAAGAGAGCTAAAGTGAGCGTCGGGCTGAAGCCCTGTACAAAGACGTGCTGCTGGGAAGAATGCTGTTGGGGGTAACGTGAGAAGCCAGCTGGTAACACTCAGTCACTTTTTCCAGGGCAGAAGAATGTACAGACCCTATGTTCAGCACAAATCATCTCTATTAGCTTCTCCGCTCTTAAAATGGGGTTCTGCCAGGCTTTATTTATCATGCTTTCTCAGGACCACACAAATTAAACAAAATACGCGTGGTAGTCACTTTTGTGTTTAAGCACACAAAAAAATATGTGCAATGTCTAGCATTGAGAGTTTCAGCCATGGTCTTAAACAGACTTGGACATCTTTCATGTCAACCAGACAACTTGCGCCCAGCCCGTGCGAGCCCTCTGAAGCCGTCTTGGAAGCGTGGAGCCCTCATTTGGATCAAACTGAAAACCCCTCAGTTTGGAAGCTCTTGCAGGTGCGGATCAGCTTTTTGTTCAAATTTTAGGCAGCGCCTGGCACAGTTGGGTGCTGGTGGGGCAGCACTGGGGAAGCTGCTCGGGACGTACAATACTAGGGCACGGTTCTTCAGTGATCCCATCTCTTTCTTTAACGCTTCTTGCAGCCCCACATCAGAATATTTTTTTCTGAGATGATGGGGAGAAGATCTGTCGATTTTATGAAGATCGTGGGCTTTTCCTCACCGTATTTCGTGCCAAGGGCCAGCACGGATTGCCCGGGAGCACAACGAAGCGCGGGCACGGCCCCGCTCGGGCACGCTGCACGGCGCCGGGGTGCGGGCTGCAGCAACGCCTGCGTGCTCAGACAGGTCACAGCGGGGGCCTCGCTTGAAATCCGGGTGTATTTTTAGTCGAGCTATGTGAGGGATGAAAGTAGGGCAGCAGTGCTCAGCAGAGCCGCACCGACAGCTTTTGCATACAGAGCAAAACCGGAGAGCTGGGGGGGTTGGGCTTTTTCCTTCCTTTTCCTTTGTTCTGCTGACTTTGCACAAAAGTTGAAATTCAGGTTTTACCCAGTGAACTCGCATGGGTTTTTGTGCTAGATGTGGAGAGACAAATGACCCGTGCAGAGCCAGAGGGCTGGCAGTGCCCCACGGGTCTGTGTCACCGCCAGCAGTGGCAGGGCCAGCGCCCCTCTGGGGACAGGGGGAGCTGTGGGGTGGGAAGGATGCCTGGCAGCTTCCTCGAGATGTCTTCTCCGTGTGCATGGCTCAAAAGCTGAGCAGGGAGGTTGGCATTGCTCAAGGCACTTCTCTTTAGCCTCAGTCTGTGGTTTGGAAGGCAATTTGAATGGAAAATGAAGAGAGTTTGAGGAAAAGACGGAGAAGGAAAATGGGACGGATACAACAAGAGGAGAAGAAATTAAAGGAGTGGAGTCTGGGCTTGAGAAACTCTCCAGTGTCAGCATTTCTCCCCACCAAAAGGAAGCATTTTATTTTCCCTGGAAGGAGACAAAACGAACAGCAGGGACTATTGTTGTGGCAAGAACACCTGGAGATGTGCTAGCTGCAGCGAGAGCTCTCTGCCAGGGAAAGCAACAGCATAATTTGCAGCAACATCTGCAGCTGGCCCAGCAACCATCTCTCCTCATTAATTAGCAGAAGCAGGATGCCTGCCAGACAGTCCCGTTGGCTTTTGCCTCATTACTGTACCCCTTAGCTAATGAGCCATCCCCTGCCCTTCCTGCTGGGTGAGGTATATCCAGCCTGACCACAAAACGGGCACAGAAATCCAGTGTGAAGCAACAGGGACGACGCTAATTTCACATATATACCCGGTGGGCCATATTTGCTACAGCCACGTGGTTTGACAGCAGTGGGCTGCAGGCCTGCGGAGATGATGGCAGAAGTTCATCAATGACCCCCCTGTCTCTCTCCGTGAGCCTGATTTCAGGCTGCCAGGTGTGCAGCCATGTATGTATGAGTCCGGATTTTTTACTCCCTGAAATTACCTTGCACTATACGTAGTTTATTCACAGCTCTGCCTCGGTCTTCCGATAAACATCTCTTTTCACCGTGCCTTATTTTCTCCGCCTGAGAATGAGAAGCTGCAGGTCTCGGTGCGAGAGAATCTGCGCCCAGGTGGCCGTGCAGGCAGCATCCCCCTGCCTGCCTGTGTTGCCAGCCTTGGGCAGCCTCGCTGGAGCCGTTTCATGCGCAGCTCAACTCTTTCCGTAACGGGGAGGGGGACTTGTTCCAAGAAAACCCCATCCAAAGTGATCAAGGTGGCTTAATAACACGAGGCGAACGGCACTGCCACGGCCCTGCTAGACAATAGCAAAACACATTCAGATACGCAACTCAGACCTTGCTGCATTACACATGTAATTAGGTTGTTTCCATGGTAATGATCTAATTATGGTCTTCTTGGCTTTGTGTAATCACATTTGCTGCATTTTGGCAGAGCTGTTTTCCTTATTTTTGAACTGCAACACTTGGCAAGATGTTCTTTCTAAAGCCGAATAATAATTTTGCCTGATGGAAACCGACAAGTCTGTGAGTTTTTATTTAAAGCAGGGTTGAAGACACAAGACAAGACAAAACTATGTGTGTATATATAGCACGTATATAATATGTGTGTATATAGAAAGGAGGATTTTTATCCCTGTAATTTCTATTCCTCCTTCCTTCCTACCTCTTTTTACAAGCGCTTAAAATAAAGAGTTGTAGCACTGGCTCCCACACGGAAGGGGAAAATCCAGGACCTCTCCCCTGTCCCCTGGGTAGCGATGGGCTGACCCTGGGGCATGAGATTTCTCTTCTCCCTGCCTTATTTTTCCTGTCCAACAATAACAATACTCACTTCAGACGAGATACATATGCAAAACCTCTATTATTTTTACCAAGCTATTTCGGCTCCTGGTAAGCATGATACCTTTGAGACAGCTGGTGAAAGCCTGGCCCTGTAGAAGGCCAAGGGCAGATCTCTTATTGATTTCCATAGTGCTGCAATTTTCTGTATGCCTGTTCAAACGGCTTAGAAAAATCGGTTACCAAAAGCCAAACCTAGCAGCCTTGACTAATACGGATTCTCCACCCTGCTGCCCCAGAGCTGAGCGAGCAGATGCCCAGAAGAAAAGCTGTGGCCATCTGGGAAGCCACTGCTCAGGGCACTTCTCCCTGCCCTCCTCTTCCTGCACCCCTCGGCAGCCAGGGAGCCCTGGGTGCAGGCGGAGGAAGGGGGCTGCACCCTGCGTGTGTCCCTTCTGTCCCACCACAGCCATGGAAAGGAAAAGGCCCACGGTGGCATTAGGCTTTGGTGACACGCAGCGTCCCTCTTAACTGCCAGGGGAAGCAGCAGCGCTGGCACTGCAGGGACACCTAGCCTTGGGACTTGTTTGCCACAGGTGGGATCCCCTTTTCCTGAGCCCACCCCTCCTTACAGCTCAGTTTATTCCTCTGCATTTGGGGGTGGTTTTAGGGCGGTGCAGAGTTCAAGGATCCACGAGAGCCGATGCTGGTAAGGATTTATTGTGCTCTGTTGTGCAGGAGAGGAGCTTATTGCAGCCTGTAATCTCTCCTAGGGCAACTCTCTCCTTGAAGTCAGCTGCAAGATCTGGCTGTTAGTTACCACTTATAAAGATTTTTAAAGCTTTCTTGCAAAACAAAAGATATATGTCTAGCTTGAGCAATAAGGGAGCTGGGGAAAGATAGGAGATGAAAGGTCAAGCAAGAGGAGCTTGTGAAATCACACTGGAGCAGAACTGCAGGCTGCAGTCAGCCAGGAGCTCATATTGCAATCGACAGGGCTATTCATGGAAGGGGTTTTGATCAGAGTTGCCATGACAATGGGAAACACCTAAAAAAGATCTATGAAATGTTGCGTTGGCATGAAGCCAAGAAGTTCAGCCAAATCCCCCACTCCGGTTATTCCTGTGAGTCAGTAGCTTTCACAGAGCTATTGCTAATGGAAGGAATTGGTCTTATGATTGCAAAGATTTGGAAAAATAGGCATGAAATGCAAATCATGAGAGAAAAGATTTGTGCCATAAAGAATTCTCTGTGGAAAGATGTTGGAAATCCTGCACATACTGTTTACAACTTCTGCTTAGTGTACTGGACATAAACACTGGACAACAGCATCCCCTGATTTTGATGGACAGGAGGGCATGGCTGCCTTCTGAACAAATACGATACAACACTAATTCTGCACCTCCTCTAGGGTCTGCGGGTTGGAATTTCCATCTCTAAACCTTTATAAAGTCATTTCAAATCCAAAATGAGTGACACTGAATTTCAACATCCTAGAAAAAAGCATTCATTTTTGAAAGCACTGCTTTCCCAGGATATCAGAGGTGATAGGAAAATCTGGTGCTGCCATTTTTGGAATGAATAATGATTTTAGTGGTTTTATATACATATATATATATATTGGTGTGGGGGATAGTTCATGTCTGCTCACATGCTCACAGCAGTAATCACCATCTCCTGCCTTCAAGGTACTGCACGCTTCTAGGACTAATGTCAGAGCTGAGGAGCCTGTCCTCCTTCCCACATCTCCACAGATTTCATTAGTGCCACCAAGGGTTTTACGTGTGCCTGCAGGAGAGAGCAGACCCCCTGAATTTATTCTTCCCTTGTTTCCTTCTTGCATAACCCAGATATTTGCATAGCACGGAGCAGCAGTGCCAAGTGCCGGGCGCCGCCGCTCCTGCCGCACAGGCTCCATATGCTGCCTATCTGTGTCAGTCCCAGGGAGCTTGGCGGTTGCATCAGGACAATTTTTAAGCCGTGTGTATGTAAATTAGAGCCGACGCTCTGCAGCTTTAATTCATGGACTGAACCTGATCCTTGCTCATGCCCTACCCAGCGGATAACCTTAACACCCTATTCAATACCAGCAGATAATTACAATGAGTAGGGAAGCCAAGCGCATGTTTCCATTTTTTTTTTATTTTTTTTTTTCATCAAAACAAAGACCGAGTTTCTGCCAAGGCTTACACAATTCTCCTTTATTACACTGGGAACTCACAAAAGCCTAATACTGTATTACACTTTTTACATGAACACTCTCAGCCAGAAGCTCCCTTTCATCTAAATCTAGCTCATCTATCTTGGTATGAATCTCTAATTCTGCACGTGTAGGGGAGAAGCTGTCCCTCTGTTTCCCTGTTGATCTATTGCCAAATCCACTGCTGCCAGCAGCCAGGATGAGAACAACTGAGAAAAATGGAAGACTGGTCCATGGAAACTTGAGAGGTTTCACATGTGGGTTTCGCTAGCCAAAGCCTGATATCATTTCCCACTCCAGATCTTTTCATTTTCTCAAAGTGGTCACTCCAGATCTTTTCATTTTCTCAAAGATATGTTGCCCTGTTCCTCTTTATACATTTACCCTGCTAATGGTTCAGAGAAGCTTCCCCTTTGCAGACACTTCCTTAGGAAGAGCTATGTGGGTCGGGGTACCTGGAGCAGGACATAAGCAACAGCAAAGAGACAAATCTCAGCTCTGCACCGGCACAAGATGAGAAGGTGAACCTCTTCCTCTGAAGGGTGATGCCCAGCTCTGGCTTCTAAGTTGTCTGAAGCCAAACAGCAGTAATAGCCCTGTGGTGGCGAGGAAGCAATATGCCCGCAGTCATTATTAACAATATCACCGCAATCATACACTGCTATAAAACCTGGTGTAAGAAACTTTCATCTACACACAGAGTGGTGAAGAAGCCATCGTGAAGATGGGCTTTAGCACACATACACACACACAGAGCATATGCACATGCAGAGAGATCAATAGATTGCATATGGTGCACGTGGCATAATTCATAAGTTTTCCTGAAGGCTGTCACAAATCTGAGATGTACTGGGTGAGAAGAATACTAGGGTAGTCTTTTAATTAGTCCACAGTTCAGCTGTGTTGTAAAATTCACTCTCTGACATTGCATCCAAAATTTATAATCTTTTAAATCAAAGGAACGTCTCAGACTCTGAGCTTTTGCTAATCGGAGGTGTTAATGATAAAAGCACAAGCCGGGAAAAGGGACACGTTACTCAACTCTGTGCAATATTCAGAACTGTTTCTCAGGCCACTGTGCTACCCTATAAAAATTAATCTGGGAAGTATTCAGGGCTCCCAGCTGTCTCTCTCATATCTGCATATCATCTCCTTTGTGCCACTGGAGGTGGCGTGATGGGGAAAGTGCCCTTTGCCCAGCTGTGGTGGATCCCTCCAGGGCTGCCTCTACATGCCCAGAATCTGGCTGCCGTCGGTCTTTCAGCTCTAGCACATCCGTACTGGAGAGGAAAACATCCTGGTGAACACATCCAGGGCCTGGCTGGACTGCTTCTTCACACAGCAAAATGCTGCTGAGGCTGGTGGCGAAGGCACAGGCAGAGAACCCCGTGTCAGTGTCCGGGCAGGGGCAGTGCACACTGACAGTGGTCAGCCACCATGAGAGCAGAAATGTGACCGACGGGCAGGCAGTCACTGCAAAACACTTATAAGGCTTTAACCTGCCTTCATTCCCCAAATCAAATTGTTTCCAGTTATTTTGAAACGTTAATTTTCACTTTTGTCCAAATACTGGCTCTTTGTATTTTGTCCAAATACTTGCAATGAGCTTCCCTTTCCAGCCACGCGGTTCCTTCATAGTGAAACATTTCATTTGGAAAATGTCTGAAGGGGCATTTCAATTACTGAAAATCATTTTTCTTCAGAAATACTGAAAAATATTGCTTAAACAAGCCACCAAATGCTTCAGTGTCTGCAATGTAGTGTTTCCTAAGCCCAACTGTTGGAAGTTTCCTAACAGATACATCAAATAAATGCCAAAATTTATGCCTTTGATTTTAGGGTAGGTCCACAGAGAAAGGCAAGAAGATAAGAGACTGACTTTTGACACTGGGAATCCTCTTTTTCTTTTCTTTTTTATTTTTTATTTTATTTTTGTTTAATACAACTGTGTCCATATTGTAAATAATAGATTAGAGCTTCCCCAAAGTAACACACCCTAATAATTTACAGGGCCTAAGTGGCCACCGTGTTTGGTTTCTTCTTTTGCTTTTTAATCAGCCCCAGCTGGAAGGGCTGTTCTCTGCTGTGCCAAGGGAGTTGAGACAACTGCACGGCAGATTGTGGCCACTGTGGGCAAATACGGCTTTGTTTGCAAAAAGTAGTGAAACTCCCTTGTTATGTTTGGCAAAGGATCTTTTATTTTGTGGTTAAAAGACTTTTCAGAATCACCAACAGAAAGGGAAACAAAGATGTTTGATGGATACTTTTCCACGTTTCCTGCAACCCTTTCCATTTTCAGAAAAAGGGCGTAAGAAAAACGTTAGGATATTTCAAGGTGCTGGTTACACAGGTCACACCAGCCCCACTTCTACAGCCTGTATGTGCTGGGAAACACCAACATAATTAAGAATTATGCCTGGATGCCCACGGGGCAGCTCCAGCCCCCGCCTCGAAGGTGACAGAGCAGAGGATGGTCACAGGCTTCTGAGTCAGCCCAGAGGAAAGCCCAGCCTGTGCGGCCTGAAGCACCGCTGCCCGGGGAGGATTTGGGGTCTGCAAGGAGGCACCAGCAGAGGTACGTGGTCTGGGTGCTGGCTTGGGCTGCACGTAAGAGCCCGGCAGCAGCAGAGGCTGGGGGAAGCCCATTAGTTAAGTGCTGAGGCACCCGATGCCGTTATCACTAATGCCTTCAGCACAGGACAGGGCAGCAATCAATTTCATAATAAATCAAGCCCATTTTCTAATATGAACCCATTTATCTGCCAGGCCAACTTGCCAAACGCAATTAGAGGCTGAGGTCAAACTGAAAAAGACGTATCATGCCTTCAGCTTCTGCTGCTAGCTTCACATCTCCAAGGCACACGCTGCAGGCACCGGATCGCAGCCCTTTCCCCTCCCTGGAGACTTCTCCTTCAGGAGACTTTCATTTATTGATGATGCAGGCACAGCAGGAATTGTATATTTAATGCCAGCAGCTAACGTGACAGCTTTAAGTCTGAAACCAGCACCTGTCTTTTGTCAACACTGCACTGTATTTGTAGAGACAGGGTAGAAAGGTTATCGGAAGGGTCTCGTTCGCAGCAGAACCAAGAAAATCCTGGTTTATGCCAACCAAGCCCGTGTTACGATGTTACCTGTTATTTATGCTATAGCTCTGCTGGAGACACACAACATAAAGAATTAGCTGCGGCCAACATGGTAAGAGGGAGACTTGAGATTGCTATTTAGAGAAGGAGCCCCACAGCGATGACTACAAAAATGATTATCTGCTGTAAAGATTACATATGATGTTTTGTTTTGTTTTGTTTTGAAAAATTATGCATGCAAAGGCAAAAAAGCACGGGGATACATGGGTAACCTCTCCCTTCCAAAGCAGCTGACCTTCCTCTAGCCTAGACTGTGCTGAGCTGATGTACTGTATTCAGCTGATTTGCATTTCCAAAAGCAAATATGATTTGATACAAAGCTGGCGTCAGTCAGTGGAAAGGTTTCCACTGGCATTCCTCAGCAATGAGCCAAGTCCATACTGTTAATGAAATTTCTTAGGTAGTGATAATAATAAAAAAAAAAAAAAAAAAAAAAAAACAAACAAAAAAAAACATTAAGAGCCATGTTTCTTTTGTTATAAAGCCAGGGATCTTAATATCCAATTCAGCATTACCCTAGCATTCCTAAAACTTAGGTCCAGATGGCTCCCCGCACTTAGCCGTGAAGACGTCTACAAAGAAGAAAAGCAGAGGGAAAGTGAGCACACTGGTGAAAGTCTACTATCCACATTCTGAGTGAAAGCACAATTAAAGGAATAGGTTCCACAGAGCAACCACAAATTACTTCACCACGGCCTCACAGACTGCTGGTGGTTTGTGCTGATGGCTTGGGAATCATCGGCCAAGAAGGCGCAATATTATTATTCAGAAAATTGAGCCGTGAGATTAATGCATAATATCAAAATTGGAAGATTTTGGGTCGCCATGAAGATTTTTTTCCAACACCGCCCTTGTCCCCCTTCTGCTGTCCTCCTGGCATCCCCATGGTGCTTGTTCAGAAAGTCTCTCCTCATGAACGGGCAACTCCGCAATAATAGTGAAATACCTGCTATGAAGCCAGCTGTAATTTCTTTGCCGATATAAACCTATCCGTAGAAAATGATCCCATAGCCACTTATATTAAACTGTCAGGGAGCACATCCCCTGAAAGCTTTTTATTCTGTTGTTAATTTACGGCGTTTGACAAAGGGGAGAACTGAAGATCGCTCACGCCGATTGCAGCGCAGCTGACGTGCTCAGGCCGAGCAGTGGGCCAAGTGCCGGCAGCCCCGGCCGTATATTCTGTGTTTTCATTAACAGATATTGTCACTCCAGCACCTCTGTGTTCTGTTTTCATCCAGCTACCGAGCTCTGGAAACCATTAGGTGTCTTTCTCCATTAGTTGTTAAGATGTATACGTATTTGAGCGAGAAGTTTTCTCCGAGTGTGGGATGTTTCCTCTCTTTTTTCCCCAGATGTGCTCATTTATCCCCCAGTTTTAGGTGCCTTGGGGTGGATGATGCCGCAGGGGTGCCTGTGATGAATGGGAAGGGCACGGTCCCAGCAGGGACCACCGAATACTCCCACCCACGGCAGCTCACAGCCTGTGACCCCTCAGGTCCATTGGCTGCCCCAGGGAGATTTGTAAAGGATAACTGAGAAAGAAATCCTGCTTTCAGCTGGCTTCGATTTACTGTAACCGTAGCTGCAGCTCCACTGGAAATTGGTGTCTGCAATCGATAAAACTCAGAACCCAGAATCGCCTTTAAATTTAAGGAGAAAAATCCCCAATCCTCCGGCGGCGAGCCTGTGAGCAGCTGCTGACATCAAACAGCGATTGCAGGGGAAAATACCTGCGTGTCTTCGGAGTACGGGCCCTGCTTCTGCTTGGCACGGGGCACGCCAGGCCCTCGCTGCTAGAGATCACTGCTGTGTCCGATGCTTCAATGTCATAGCATCAGGTCGCTGCTAAGGGGAAAGAGCCTCCCTTGATTAACATTAATTTCTGCTCAGTAGGTATTTAAGGAAGCAATTTTTAAGCATTGTCATCTGTGGTGTGTGCGAGGAGATCCTAAGGCTTCTGCCCCCAGCCGCATGCCTGTGGTCAGTCAGGCACGGACTTGGTGCGGGCTGGTGGATCTCAGCCACCTCTCCTGAACGTGGTCCAGCACTCGAGGAGCAAACACCCGGCTTTAATCTCAGTGCAGTCAAGCGACAGCAAAAATCAAGCCAGGAAACCCTCCTGCTTCGGGCAGCCCGGGAAGGCGACCCTGTCTTGCTGTTTAAGGAACTGTCACCCGTAAGTTAGGGGATGGTTGTTGGAGATGAAAGCTTCACAAAATTTAGTGGGACAGCACAGCGGAGCCTTCCCTTGCATGCTTCATTCCGTGTCAGGAGAGGCTGAGCCTGGGCTGGTTTTATTTATAAACCTGCAGTGAGTAATGTGAGTGTTGCTGTCAGCTCCCTGTGCTAAATGTGGCTTTGGCAGGTACTGCTGAGCCTCACCAAAGTCCCCTCTGGTCAGGAAAGGAGAGCATCTCGGGCCGCCTGCCACCACACGAGCTCTGGCCATCCCTGGCACACAGCGGGGCAGCTCTCCCCAAAGGCTTCTGGCAAGGCTCTGCCACGGGCTGTGAGGAAGGCAGGAGAAAGCTACAGACAAAATTACCGTGCGCAGAGCGGCTCAAAAGCTGGAAGGTCAATCCCTGGTAAAGCCACCTGGCTTTGTTCTCCTTTATCCCTACTGTCCCCGGGGCTGGGCGCTGCTCCCAGCTCTGGGCAGCTGGTGCGCCCAGGGCTGTTCTCGTTGGGCTGCCTGGGCTGGACACGGCCATCAGAGGATGCTGGTCTCCAAGAAGCAGGTAGAGATGTTGGGATAAACCTGTGAGGCCCCAAAGGCAGCAGTGACAGCATTGCTTCTCTGGGGCACGTATCTGAGCCTCTGTCAGTGGAAAACTTCTGAGGCTAAGTTAGCAAGTGGAGACATTTTTGTGCCGCAAAGAAGCTCTTTTGTGTCTGGGTAACCTCAACCACCTGCAGCACTGACAGCAGCTCACAGAAATGCTCAGCAGATTGAAGGGAAGAGATGTGGGGGAGATGGCTGGGGACGCAGCAGAGAGGAGGTGTCCCACCTGGCAGTTCACGTTTCTACCCTGCTTAGGTTATTTCTAATAAGAGCACAAAGGCCTCCCAGCTGCACCTCACAGGATATCCACGTGGATGCTTTAGGAACCTTACGGGGCTTTCTGAGAGTGCCAACACCCAGTATAGAAGAAACAGCATCTTCTCCCCCGTGAGGCTCCCTGAAGAGCTGATGCTGCCTCTCTGTGTTTCAGTTTGCTCTGTGGGTCATGGGCAAGTGCCTTATCTCCCAAATGTGCTATAACACTAAACACATTAAAAACCGTGCGATACCCAGAAACATGGTCATTTGTGCCAGATAAGTCCTACAGATAGGAGAAAAAGTAGTCTATAACGCAAACCTCACTGTATTTGCAGATTCTCACGACCACAGTATCCGAATGCCTCACGGCAGATCACCAATGCACCAGGGAATGCCAGCATGGGGTGCTCACGGTGCCTCATATGCCGACAGCTCTTGGATAACCATTGCTGGCAGCCACCAGAGACTGCCCCGGCTGCCTCTGGGCATCAGAGAGCCCTGAGAGATTTTTGGAGATGTCTCCGTGCATGAAGTTCTGAGTCAGTGCAGCAGCACACCTGCCCCCGGGTGAGATGCCATATTTTGTAGCAGTACTGCATTATTTCCTGGGTACCCGGTAGAGCTAAAACCAGGGAAAATGTTCCCATCTCTGTAATTTTCCCTGCCTGTTCATTAATTAATAATGGAAATATATTAATTCTTTCCTCGGCAAAAACATTGTCCTCCCCAACATTTGCTGATTTCCCACCTCCCTGTGACATTCTTACTCTATCTTACTGCTCTGTCCTGAAAACACTGCATTTGTCAAAGGCTTTCCAAGGCAGGCTAGAAAACATCAAGCTTCCTGCAGTCTGCACAGCTTCCAGGCTGAAGGCTCGCCCTCTGCCCCGGCTCTGAAATAACACCAAGATGAAGCGCGATGCCCAGGCACCCGCCTGGGAGCAGCTACCGTGCGTCCCCATTGCCCATCACCTCGGTGCCGAGAAAGGGAGGGAAGGCACAGAGCTTGTCCTAGTGCCGGAGTGATCTTAAAATTAAAATTCCCGATTTCACAAATAGCTGTGTGTCTATGTCAGAGGGGAGGCAAGGACTGCAGGAGCACCTTGGGGCTGAAATCTAGCTCTCGGCTGAACCCAGGCATGATATCCACGGAGCAGCATGGGCAAGCGGAGGGCAGGGTTTGGTGCCAGGGCTGGATATTATTTCATGTGTTATGTCCGCTTGATTGCCAGCTGAGAAATTGTAAAAATGTACTGCATTTTAAAACGGCAGTCATAAGACAGTGGTTTCCAGCTGAATGATAATGAAACACACTCCAAGGTTATGCGGGGACTCTGCTGGCGCTATTAGGATCAGTTCAAAGCTACAGGAGAAAAAATATATTGCATTAATAAGTGTTCCTCGGTTTTAAGTTCCCCTTCAGGAGTAATTAAATGACTTTTTTTTTTTTTTTTTTTTTTTTTTTTTCTTTTTCCCCTTAGATGGCTGATTTGTGGGATAGCTGTCATGTTTTTGTCAGAGCCTTGAAAAAGAGAACTTGTGGATCTGAGCTATTTGAACTGAATAACAACACAGCCCGGGGAGATTTCTGGAGGAGGGACCGCTTGGGAAACGGACCCGAGGGTGAGTTTTAACGCACCACGGGGAAGAAACACGTGGGTTATGTACAACCCGTGGCTGGACCCTGCACCCTCCCCCTCATGGAGCAATGCTCGGGGGCTCCATCAGCTCTCATTTCTGTGCCTCCACCGGGGATGCTCCCAGAAATGGGAGGCACAGCCTCCCTGGGTCTCAGGAGGTTTGAGCTGTGCTCAGGGATGCCTGTGAGGATGCACACCCTGGGAGAAGAAGACGGCAGAGCTCGGGGAGAAGCACTGGGGGCTGCCCTGTGACCCCAGCAGCTGGGCTGAATGCAGCCGTAGCGACTTGTCTGGGGCTGGGGATTTAGCACAGCTCAAACCCAGAAGCACTCTGCCTCTCCTTGTACCTTGGTGTCCCAGCTGCCTTTTAATCTAACAACGTGGCGTCCTACATAAACATTAAGCATCACTAGGAGTGATTTTTTGAAGGTGATAAATTACAAAACAACCACACGAAATCCATTCTCATTCCACCTTGGTGGCTCAGCACATGCCGTCCACCCTCCCCGGCTCCCCTGCAGCCATTCCCCATCGATGAAGGTGAGGTGTGCTGCCGAGGGAAAACTCAGCATCAGCACTACACGGACATCACCAGCGTTCGGGTCTGAAGGCAAACGGCTGCTGCTGCTTCAGGCATCTGTGCAGGAAGGTCGGTGGGAGCTTGGGAGGAGAGCCCAGGACTGGGGCCGGACCTGGAGGTCTCCTCTGCATTAACAAGGACGGATGTGACCTTCAGGCTGCCCCTGGGAGCAGGCAGCAGAGGGAGGCTCCAGCCAGGGCTCCCCAGCATTTGCACCTCCCTAGCCAAAGGAATTAGCTTGGGGGCTGGCAGGGAAAAGCTGGATTCCGGCTTTCACATACGTACATTCACACAGTTAAGGTCAGGGGCTTATCGGGACTGGCTTTGTTTTTATTTATTTATTTATTCTCCTAACGGTTTGGCTCCAGGGGCAGGATGGCTGCATCCAAGCCCCGTGAGCTGCTGATGTTGCAACCCTCTCTCTCCGCCGCGAGTGCTTTGCTGATATTTCCAGGCATGTGTTATTTCAATTTTTATCTCCTGTATCAATCGGTGAAACAGGCCCAAGAAGTGAGCCCAGGCCAAGGAGAAACATGCAGGTTTTGTTTGGATCAAGACACGGCATTCCTGAGAGCTGGCTGTGCCTCAGAGGGCTTCGGATGATGTTATTTACTGCCCCGCACCTCGCCAGCAGAGCTGGGACCCAGGCTTCTCCCACCGCCTGTTACTGGGTGGGTTGGGAAGAGGTGATTAACCCCTGGCTTCCCTCACTTTACTGACTCTCAGGATGGGGAAAAAAAAGTCCTTTTCCGGCCCAGCCTGGGAATGGGTTTGGGTGACAGCCACCCTATTTCTCCCTGCCATCCGTGCTGAGGGCTGGAGCTCAGCACCCACTGACGGGACGGGAGCACCCATGGGCTGTGCTGGGGACAGATCTGTGTAGGTCTGTTTTCTCCTCCCACAGAAAAAAACACAGCAGCAAGAGGAGATGCATGGAGCAGAATAAGCATCCCTGTGTGCTCGGGAACCAGAGAGGACCCAAGCTTCTGGATGTGCGATTTTCCTCTCTACAAATTAGGATAAGCAATTTTCCAGTAACGAAGAAAAAATCGCCAGTCTACATTTGCTGGAGAGGTCAAGGAAATGGGTTTCCTAATGGGAATGAGACAGCTCGAGGATTTACAGCTGAGAGCTTGAGGACATGGTGTTTGAGATGAGTGTAAAAGGATGTAAATACTGGTTAAAATGCAGGCTAAGAGAAAAAAAAAAAAAAAAAAAAAAAAAAAAAAAAAAAAACATAATCAGATCATTAAAATTCAAACAAAGCAATTGTCAATTCCCTGGCAATTTACATCTAAATGCACAATATAATCCTCATGCTAAATTATCTGTTTCCAGCATAGTCTTCTCAGAGTGTCTGCGAGGGGGAGGCAGGGGAGGCTGAGCCTTAACTTGTGCTGGTCAGGGGGAGCTGGGCACCACGGCCGGCTGAGCAGCCTGCGTCTGGGGCTTCCCTCAGGTGGGGACGGGCTTGCTTTCAGCAGAGAAACCCAGAAACATTTTCACCTCTGAATGCCAGCAGAGATGGATAGATCTAGAAAGAGAGGCTCCAGATCTAAATGTTCGGGGGGGTTGTGGCACCTAGCAGTAAGACGTTTTCGGATGCAGAGGGGCTCCTTACCAGACAGAAAGGACTTCTTCTGCATGCCCAAAATCAGACTCTCTCCCAGAACTCTGCTTGTTGCAACATATTTTTGCTAACAAGCTAAGACTTGCTGTAACATCAGCCCTGCCTACACGTCATCCACTGCCTGCTTCCCATCTGTCAGCCTTTCTATTTCCCTAATCCCCCTCTCTCGCACAGCACCCTGAAGAGTTCCCCTCCATGGCACGGGGAGGGAAATGGGAGAGCGCAGCCCTGCTCCCTGGGAGAGGCACGTGGTGCTTTGAGACCAGGAGCTGCAAGGCCCAGCCGGGGTGGCTGGTCCCCGAGAGAAACGCAGCGAGAAAATGGAGGGAGAGCTGGATCTGAAGTGTCTGTTCTTTAATTATAAATGTTCTTCCTCCAAACAGCTTTTCTGAACAGCTGCTCATCAATTACACGGCGTTACTGAGGTTTTCAGACAGGAGATCAATAACTGGGATTTTTTTTCTTGGCCGGGAGAAGCCATTACATAATGGCTGTGTTTTTCCCCCTGCTAGCCGAGCTGCCACAGGCTGCCAGGCACTCGGGACGGTCGGACTGTCCTTACCAGGGGGTACGGCACGGGCTGGGGGGCAGCAGCGGGGTTTGGGACCCAGGTAGATAGGGAGAGGGAGCCCCAACCTGCCAGGAAGGGCAGGGAGCTAATGCAACAGCAGCCTCCATGCAGTGATACACCAGATTTGCTTTTAAAAATGTGCCAGATTGAAATCCAAACAGCCCAGGCAGCGACAAGGAAGGATGGACAGCCTTCCTGGGCTACCTTATTGCTCCGTGTAGGAAACCTCGTGATGTGAGGGGGAAGAAGTACCATCGGTGTGACAGCTGTGACCCTCTGCTGAAATGGATTATTTCAGCGAAGGTTGCCATCAGTGCCGTCGGGGATGTCTTCACAAAACAGGGAGAGCTACTTCTTGTTGCAGGGGAGCCCTTTGCTCTTTGTTCAGGACAAATCAGGTTGTTGCTGGATCTTTTCATCATAAGCTCCTATCTGCATCTCTGCAGCTGACCTGTCTCGCACAGACGTGAAACAGCAGCATTTCTAAAGGCATTTTGGTGAACATGCTACAAGCCATCTGGCTACCTCCATAAAGCCACTCTCCTTATGAACTTTGCCTTACAAAAAAAATAATAAAAATTAAAAAATGAAAATGTGTATGTTGTGTATGTGAGGTGTGCTGCCACAGCCTCGAGCTGCTGCTTGGCTCAGCTGGGAGCTGCAGCCAGCACGGGTTTGTCAGCTCCAGGTGACACAGCGGGGCCGTACGGGATAGAGCACCCTCACACACACACACCGTGAATCCTGCAAGCAGGGCTGGGCTCATCAGGTTATGCTTGATAGAAACACCTAAGAGAAGAGAAATGTTCCTCTGCCTGAGCACAAAAATGTGCCTATTCTGCTTGGTCAGTGCCTGGCAAGGAGGAAGGTCCTGAGCTCACTCGCACATCACTCACACGAGCATCACCAGCTAGATCCCAGGCAGGGTGGTCCTCAAAGGCGTTCAGCAAAGCAATGCAAAAACCAGGCAAATACAAAGTATTTTCATGCCCCGAACACTACGGGAGACAGAGTTCAAGCTGCCAGAAAGGCCGAGTGCTCCGGGGAGAAATGAAAAGACGTATTTCAAAGCATGGCAATAAAAGCACATTACAGCACCTGAGCCAAAACGTACTCTCAGTTCACCTTCCAGTGTAAGATCCAGAGCAACACTTGGACGATATCCACACGTATAAAGGTTCGGTTTCAGAAAGGTGAACTTTCAAGGCTCTTTCCCAGTACAACAAGCTGAGGCACAAAGGCGTTTTTGTTGCTGCCTTCCCCCAAGCCCCAGGGGTGTTGCTGTGATCGTCCCAGGCATCGCATGGCCAGCAATTTCATCGTCTGACCAGTGCACAAAGCAAGTACAATTCAGTCACCTTGGATCTGACAGCTATTCTGTCCATGCAGCTGATTGTCCTAAAAATAAGTGTGGTATCTGCTAGGCAGTGAATGACTCCTGTTTGTCAGTGAGATAGTCAACAAAACAGCCCCCAAAAAATTACACATTACACCACACTGATAGGAATCCTTTTCTCCGGGCCAAGGTAATGCTTGTTGCTGTTATTGTATCTGGTTTATCCGCAGGATTCCTTATAGGTGAGACTCAGGGAAGAGAGAGAGGCATTCTGAGAAGGGGAAAAAAATAATCTGAAGTAGTCCTGAAGTTGGGCCAGACCTGTGCTTTAGGGGAGCTCAAGGAAAGCCTTTCTCCTAAAGGGGAAGAGGTAGGTCTGGCCAGGCAGGCAGGGCACAGCCCCTGCAGGGCCAGCAAGAGGTGCTCGAACTGGCCCAGGAGGGGACCCAGACAGCACCTTCATGGCCCTTCAGCACCAGCAGACCCCCACCCCTTCAGCCATGCCTCCTGCACTCATCATGCGCTTCTTGCTCCTTTCTCAGCCTGCCACCTATGTTTACTTTTTTTTCTGAACTGGAGGCAAAATAAATGAATTAGTGCTGCATGCAAGACACAGCCCCCTCGCCTCCTGGCTTCTCCTGCGGAGACCGCCAGTGCTTCACCTCCTATTTGATGTATATTCAGCAGAAGAGGAGAGGTGCCGTAGTTTCTGTGGGCAGCAAAAATGAAAGGGAATGGCACAGAGGCAGCAAAAAAAAATAAAAAGATCTTACAGCTCTTTGATTGTGCTGGCTCTTTGTTTGAGATATACAAAAAAGCGCCCAACATGCTGAAGGATTTGTCTGCTCGAGATAATAACCTTTTCAGGAGACTTGTCTCACCTTTCAAGCACGAAATTCCTCAGAAGAGGTCCCACCTCTCACGTGGCCTCCCTCCCTCCTAAACAGTGGGGTTAGTTTTGGTCGCAGCCCAGATTCTCTTCTGAGGCCTTATTCCCCCAGTTCTGCCCCACGGCCGTGTGGCAGCCACCCTCATCGAGCCGCGCGTGGTGGTGGGCTGGGGAAGGGACCTGCTGCCACCGTGTGCATGGGGACAGCGAGGGTCCCTCCCCAACGCAGAGCCCAGTTGTCTGTCTGCTGGCTGGTCCCTCAAAGGGAAAAAAGAGACAGCAAGGAAGCAGGCAAACAAGGAAATATTAGAGGCCAGATACTGCTGGGGTGTAAATCAGCACATCTACCCCAGCCGTGCACACTGCAAGGTCACGGGGTGCTGCTGAAAGAGGGAAATTCGGTGATTTGGCAGGCATCTGCTCAGCCCCCAGGAAAGCTGCTTTGCTCAGAATTATGTCAGGCTTGAAAGAAGAGGACCAGGCAAAACTAAAGCCAGACAGCAGCATTTTGGGAAAATATCTTCTTCCCTATGAACTTGTGAGAATTTCCTCATTACATCACATAAATATATATAAATATCCATACATATATTTCTTTTTACTGTGACTCAATCCTGCAAACTTCTAGTCCTGGGAATAAGTTCAAAACATCTAAATCATTCTCTCTTCCCGAGCATTGGGATGTTAAAGTACTTTACAAGTGTGTCACTGGGTTAGGCCTAGATTTTCAAAAGCCACCACTGATTCTAAGCGCCTGCCATTCTGGGTGCCTCCCTTCACACCGGATTTCTGGAACAGGGCTGCATTTTCGGAGGTGCTGGAACACCCAGCCTCCGTAGATTAAGTCAGAGAAACAAAACCACCCGTCACTTCTGAAAGCCTGACTTTTAATCTCACTATACCTTTGCAGATCCTGACTACCAGCAAGGAGAAGTGTCAGGAGCTAGGGGAGGTATCCAAGGTCACAAGAGGAGGCTGAGACAAGCCAGGCATGGGATAAACTTTACTCAAAATCACCTTAAATGCAAAACCATTCTTCTTGTGTTAGCTCCAGCAGAAAAGAAATGCCTTCTTTGCAGAAAAAAAAGTCATTTTTTTTTTTTTTGTGAAGAGCAGTTTTTAACAAGAATGCACTGTTGGCATCTAAAAATAAATCAACTAGCTTTTGATTGCTCTTTGATTTTACTTTGGCTTTTTTGGAAAACCACAAAGATCATAAGACAAAAGCTGCAAACAAATTTGGGATAAAACTGCATTTTGCCAGAAGGGCAAACCCCAGAGTTCTGACTTAGTTCGGCAAATAAAGACAACTTGGCTGATACAAATGGCCCAGCAAATGAAGCATGTGAAGAAAAAGTGTAGCAATCTAAAGTGCTCCCTAGACTCATTTATTTATTTTTTTAACATATGACAATGACACAAAGCTTTAGTGATCTGAGAAAATAGAAAGAATACCTGACATTTTATCTTAAAAATCATTGATACCATCCTGGAAAGGGGTCGACTGATGGATCAGGTTAATTAACTAGCCATTACTGGTATCTCCAGCACAGCGCATGCCAGATCAACTGCTGGCTGATGCCACACATGGTGCTAGAAGGATTTCATACAAAGAAGTTTGGAGCAGGGAAAGTGGTTCCTGTTTAAATAAATCCTAATGTAGGACTGTGTTTGAACAGTGATGAGAGGCTTTTATGTGCCTTCAGCGCGGTGAAAGACCTTAAAACATGAACTCTCAGCTCTCTCCTGGCCGTAAGAGATGAATGAAGGTTGTCATTGTTCAAGGCGTCATCACCATCAGAAGAAATTTTAGACTCTGCCAGGAAGGGGAAGCAGTTTGTCATGTGAGAAGCCTTATCTATGGTGCAGAGCTCTGCTCACGATAAAGATTTTCTTCTGGAGAGATACTAAAGCTCATTCTTGCCCCGCTCGTGCTGTGCCTGCATGCTGCAGTGGTGCAGACGTGCTCTGCAGGACACCTGAAGGACTCGGGGCAACACCCCTGCAGCGGTGGAGCACAGCCAGCACTGGTGGTCCTACGCTACCTGCACAGCACAGGCTGCAAGGTGCTGCAAGGGCAGGGGAAAGCTGGGGAGTCTCCTTTGGCAGGGCTCTGCAATGTAACAGCCCTGGGGAGGCTGCTGGGAGTTACACGTGCAAAGGCTGCGCTAACGCGTAACACATGTCGGTTTGGACTTCCATCACCCCGAATCTAGAAGGAGCAAAGTTACTGTGAAGTTACTTTTCCTTTCCTTGGCTGCAATTTCTATGCCACAGCCCCCAGGGAATACAGTATGAAGTGGGAGGCAAAGGCAGGATTTAGCTCATTGCAGTGCAGTGGTTGGGAAAAACAGATTTAGGGACTAGCAACTCTTCTTTGGTTCAGTTTGTCCTTTGGTATGTTGTTTTGCATGCCTGCCTCTAAGGTGACCTGCTGATATGAGAAGAAACGTGATTTGAACACAGAGTTGTTCTTGGAGGATTTCTGCAGCCCTGACTGCTCAGGGAACTCTTTCCTTGTCCCTTTCTTTTTTTTTTTTTCTTTTTTTTTTTGTCACTTAACATCCCTCAGAATGTGATGGTCTTGCTTGGACCTCTGTACCCAGGTGTAAGCTAACGTGGTTGTCCATCTCCTCTGGAGAAATATATTCCTAGGACAAGGAATACCAGTGATCGTTAGTTCTCCATCTGAACCAATTAGCTGTTACAAGATTTGACCACAGGTACATTGTCAGGAGGTCAAGGCCCTTGATACCTCTGCACATAGAGTTCAGCTGTAGGCTCAAACCAAGGTATTTTGTAGCCATTTCTCAGACACAGATTCCACATTCTTCAAAAAATTCAGGGTTAACACCGGCCTTGGGTTAGAAAAGTAGAGGAATGAATGAAGAGGATTACTGGGCTCTGAATTTCCCATCTGCTGGCTGTTAGCTTGGTACAGGATGGTCTGAAAGTTGTTCCAAGGGAGGAGCGCACAGCAGAGAGCATTTCCAAGAACATGGTTCATCTTCCAGGAATGAGTTTTCATTTTTGACCATCTCATATGAAGCTGCCATGAGGCCCCCATTGTGCACATGCAAACAAGCAGCTCTTCTCTCATGGGAAAGAAGGAACACAGGCTTTTAAATTCTGCATTTAGCTGGGAGAAGTGAAATGTGTAATTTTCCTCTAAGCTTAGGCACACATGGCGGTGGCACAGGAGGCAGGCAGAAGCTGAGAAACACTTTGCTGGCAGCAGCCAGAGCAAAAACAAACTAGGGAATCTGAAAACTAACCAAAACAGTGTACTTTGCTCAACAAACCAAGCAATTACTCATACAATGGGAAGACATTCGGTAGTGGATGAGCAAATAGTTTCGCATCGCTAATGAGCCTGAGAACTACAAAGGAAAAAGCTCAGAGGAACCTTTTTGTGTGTTATTATTTGTTCGGCACTTGCCAAGTGACCACTTTTGCCACAGAGGCCCGAGAGGAGCAGGGAAGCCACCAGGAGCCCCTCCTTGTCTCAAGGACCAATCCGCATTTTCATGCCTCTCACCCCAAATCTCCCCAAAAGGCCAGCGAGCCAGTAAAGCCAAAGGAAAGGCGAGGTGTCGAGAGCATGGTGCGGGTCATCTCAGCCCCAGGGAATTCGGGTGTGTGAGAGGAGGGATAGCTCCTCTTCCAATCTCACCTCGAGCATCACGAGCAGCGGCTGGGCACAACAGGATGGCCTCGGGGCCAGCCCTGCGCCCAGCCGTGTGGCAGCGCGGCCGCATCGGCCCCCAGGAGATGTGGCGTGTCTGACTGTGGTGCTTTCACACAGGAGACTAAAGGTAATTGAGCCAAATCTGTTTCTGATTAAAGAGATTATATCTTGCTGGGCGTTTTTTGTTTATTTTTTTTTGTTTTTTTTTGAAATTGCACCTAAATGGCTTTTACGTATCTTGTTATTTTGCAATAAGATTAACACCAAGGTGGATTGAATTACCTGTTAATTCAACACATAATTTGCTGGTACCTCCGTGGGCCGTCAGAGATGTATTTAAAGGCATCTTGACAAGGGATCCATGGAAGGCACAATGAGGACATCATTACTTCAGGAGATACATCCCCAAAGAGACGCATGACATTAACCCCATCTGTAGATGAGTAATCAGAGCTAAATTGGGAATGTTCCCTTTCAATCTGAAAGAAATGGCGACCTATAAATTCCACATACAAAAATACTGGTAATTTACCACATGATTAAACCGTAGTGATTTTTATACAGCACTTTTGCTGCAATATTTTATCTTGGGATCCTAAAAAAAGATTTACTGCTCTAAATGCAGCACTCCTGCTTGGAATAATCAATATTGATTTTAATACACATTTTAAAAAGATTTATTTCCTTGTTGTGGAAAAGATTTAAATTGCAGGGTGCCAGCAACTGATGAATTATGATTTAGGGCCAAATCTGTTTCACTTGGAAGAATGGCAATTTTAAATTCAATGAAGTTTCTCTGATGAGTAGAACCAGGAAGTTTTGGCCCATGTTTTTCTTGAAAACCCACCAATGAAATAATTATCATGTCACGCTGACAGCCATGTGTATTTATGGCTGGAAATCATCGCGCCCTGGAGACATGTGACAAACACGCACTTTGGTGCAGCTCTTCTCCAAAACGCCGCTTTGGGCTTTGAGCAAGGGTGGAAGAACCCCTCAGGACCATGGCCATGGGATCACGAGAGGTAAGTATGCAGCTCCATAGCCTGAGCATGTTCACTTTATGCACCTCAAGAATATTTTTGAAGATTTTTATTTTAAACGCTTTGTCACAGGGAGCACGGCGGCACGTTCCTCACTGCTGCACAAAGACACCCTAACAAAATCCAGGGGATTGAAGGGATCTCCTCCCTTCAGTGCCCTGCTCTCACCCAATTAATGCTCTATATCCGCAGAACGATAGTTGGATAAAAACCTGGTATTTAATCTTGTCCATCCCCAAGCAGTTCGTGATTGCTCCCAGGAGTCTATTCATGAGCGCTTTGTTCAGTGGAGTTTTAAATGACTCAGGAGCTGATAGGGACTCCACCACCTCCCGCAGGAGATAAATCAGTACACTTAAATAAAAGACAAGATGGTATCTAGCATGCTGTTTCTACAACATTTGCCATTAGTTCTTACCCCAAGGCAAGCATGAAATAAACATTGCCCGCTCCCAGGTTAACTGCCTGCCTTTCCTTTGGTACAGTGTGGTACGGATCACGCCACCATCAGCATACAGAATTAACTTCTGCCCAGTGCTGACAGAGACACATCTAGCCTATGTAGCTTGGCACCGCGTCCAGCAATAATTTCCTGGTCCCAGACGCGAGAAACGGAAAAGCTTTATTAGATCACTCGGTCCTGCTCACTGTTAGGCAAATGATTTGCTCCTCAGTGACAGCCTCCAGAGTTTTCTCCAGCCTGCTTAGCAAAATCCCCCGGCATGAGGATCACCTCCCCGTGGACTACAAATTTGTCTTCATATTTAGACTTACATTCATGTGTTCTGCATCTTTCTTAAAATCGCCATTATTTTTTTGAGCTGCATTCCTAGGATTTCCTCCTTTCCTTTTTTTTTTTTTTTCCCCTTTTTATTTATTTATTTATTTATTTATTCCTGCTGCAAGATTTCCCACAAGTTAACCCACCCAGCTCTCCAGAATGACCGTGAGCTTCTCAGGTTCTACCTCAACTAATTAATATTTTTTTACACAGGGCAGATGATGTCCCTAGCTATCTCTCCTTGGCCACCAGGACAGCAGTGCTGGCCCTCCCCTGTGCCTGTGCCCTTCCTAACAGCCAGATTTGTCACATCCTTCCCTCGTGGGGTCAGATCCCAGAGGCACACCAGCTCCCCCTTTCCACCAGCTCTCTTCCAGCACCCTCACTTCTTTCTCTGATGAGATAGAGTATTTCTCTTCACATGGATTAACTGCAATTTTCCTATTTTTAACGTTAATGTTATTTTACTCTAACCACATTTTCCTTCATATCTAGGCAATTACAAGACAATTCAGAGCAAATTTTCATGGGGATAGTTCATTACGTACTAGAAAATGTATAATAATGAAGCATGAAAAACATGGTAGCGTGCAATGGCACTCGCTTCTCAGACTGTGATCAGAAATGGGGAAATAATGTTCTGTAGAGCCCGGAAAGTGTTTGAATCGGGGCAGAGCAAGAGTGTTTAAAACAAAATAAATACACCAGGCACTTCCCAAATAAACTGTGGTATGACTAATAACATATCGGTCCTATTTTTTTTTTCTTCCTAAAGCATTTCAATTCCCTTTTAATTTTCATGATTGTGCAGTCACCCAAAAATGATATGGGAGCACGTAACTGGACATCCGTGGCTCTGCAATATTTTAACTTCTTGCTTAGTACAAAGGAAAAAAAAAAAATCAGTGCCTCGAGTTAAATCAAAGTCATAAATGCTTATGCTGCTATCCGAATGACAAATTGGTTTGCATCAGACCAGGTGCTCCAGTCAAAAGATGCTTTCAGAAGGACAAATCTCAGGAAGGAAAGAAATGGCTGCAATCACCCTGGGCACTCCTACACGAGTGAGCTCTTCAGCACATACAGACAGTGCGGGGACTGTTACAAGAAACTGTGCAGCAAGCTTCCCTAAAGCATTCCTCTCTCCCACAGGCTGTATAATAAATGCAAGGAATGATTCAGAAGGGCCATTCTTGCTTCCCTCAGACGTATTTTGCTAAACTCTAGCAATAAAGGTCAACTCCACCAAACACTTTCTTTTTCTCCTGCCTCACGTCTTTCTGTATCTGTCTACATCAGACTATATATAAAGAATGCACTGCATACTCCTGCAGCTTCTTAAAATGAAGCAGGCCAGCAATGGATCGTGCACCAGGCACCGACTTAATGGGGGCAGAAGAGCATTGTGGAAAAAGGGTGTCCTAAAGGTCTTGGAGAGCCGCCTTCTTACCCATTACTAGCATTCAATGCGGGTGTATGCATGCAAGGCATGCAGCGTTTTGTTACATCAGGTCTGCATCTGCTTCACTGGAAGGAATTTAAACCATTTTCTTGTTGCTGCCCTTTTGCTGTCGAAGCCACTACTTGGAATAGGAACAAAATATGTAATGGTTTCAAAATAACTTGCTTTTCACAGATCCCTAAAAATGGAAACAGTTTTGGTAATAGTCTCTGAAGATGAGGTGGACTGAGGATTTTACAAAGAGGGCATCTGAGGAGCCTGCACATTGCTAGCACTGCCTGCTCCGAGTGCCACGGTTCCTCCCTGATGCCTGAGATAGCAAAGTATGTTGCTGGGAAGCAATGTGTAACCTGCCCCAAGCTTTTGATATAAAGACCAAGGCCTACAAGCAGTCAGAGCACCTCTGTGGGCTGTCCCAGAACATGCTAACAGTGACAGGAGGGGGACTGACTGGGCTGGGACATGTCTTTGCACCCACCCATTTCTCAGTAACATCACCTCAAGCAAGAGCTATCCTCCAGGTCCTGGCACATGACCTCCACTAGCCCAAAGCTAACGTTTTTGGCTTTGCAGGAAACAATCCCCAGTTCCCCATCATCTCAGTGAAGAAAACGGTTAAGTTCTCAATTATAAAATTGAGAGCAGAGTTCCTGTAAATTGAAATGAAGTAATTCAATGCAGTGACAAGTTATATTTAACCAGGCTCTTTCTGAGCTGCTTCAGAGCCTCAGCCGAAGCGGTGGTTGAGCTGCAGCCCAGGCTGGGCTGTGTGCCCGCCTTCCCCAGGACAGTCCTTCTAGCTTAAAATAATGCCTAGCTGCTGTTGTTAAGACCGTCATTCTCCAGCTTTCTGCAAACCACTGATCACAAGAGGTGTTCCCTGCATACATCTCTTGTTAGGTGAACAGCATTCACTCGTGAGTTCTCCTTAAAAAACAGATCTGCTGTGTTCTTAGCAGAGAATATGTATTTGGCATTTGGGTGTCTTCAAAGTCCTTGCTACCTTCCTCTTCCTCCCAAACACACAACAACTAGTGTCAATTTGGGGTGTGCTGATGAGAGCATAGCCATAAACAAATCTCTGTGATGGAAACAAGAACACCAGCTATCGCAGAGAAGATGAGTAAGCACTGGAGAAGACTCAAACAGCACGTGGTAGGGGAGGCAGTAGATTGAGGGACTCCAAAAAAGAAACAGACATACGGAAGAGAGGACTGAAATATTTGTGATTAAGTTACAGTATCATATTAACTAATTCCTCATCAAATATAGGCAGTGGTTTCATGCAACACCTACTAATAATTCATCATCCTGCAAACAACATCCTAGTGTTGAAATCAAGACCTTTCATGGTGAGCAAGCACTGACTGGCACAGGATGGGTTTCAAAAGCAGAGAGAACTGAAGCTGCCCCCAAGACAGCAGCCCTGGTCAAAAAGAGTCTGAATGGCAAGGAGAGAGAAGGAGCTGGGAGTTTCCAGCTCCATGTCTCCAGCTATAATGAGCAGACTCCCCTCTCCTACCTTCTCACTGTCATCGGCTTTGTGAAAACTAATATCTTTTGATGGGCACAGCCTGGCTCAGGGGCCATGCCAAGCCCTGCCCTCGAATTGCCCTGACCGCTCAGCCAGCGTCTCTGAGACCACAGCTCGGCTGGATTCCTGCGGCAGCAACGAGGCTCTCTGACATTTTCATTTCTCCTGAAAGCGCGTGTCCGGGGATGCCCAGCGGAGTCTTATTTAGCAGAGCATTGAAACACAAGCCCATTACTCTGCCTGTCAAGTTACTTATATGGTTCTCCATCACTGCAGTATCTACTGTCTTTATATTGCTGTAGATGAAAGGAGTTTATCCCCCAAGGTAAGGAAATGTTAGCCCTAGCCTATGAACCATGAGCTAGAGGCTAAGACCACACAGGGAAGTTTGTGGCTCTTTGGGGAAATTCACAGTCTCTAAACCAACTTCTAAATCCTGCTTTCCTCATCAGCTCTTTCTCCATTTCATTGCAGCACATCCCTTGCCATCAAATGAGGCTTTTGCATCTATTTTTCTTTTATGCTTCAAAAAGAAACTTTTGGCAGTTTTTCTTAAACTTAATATTTTCCTGAAAAACAATATTTTCACAGTGATCTCTGAAGAGATCCCACAGCCAAATCCCCAAGCAGATGCTGTATTTCCCATTCATGCATGGAAGAGGAACAAGGGGAATAAGAAACTGCATTTATTTTCCTAAGGGTGGAAAATAATAGCCCCCAAAATCCTCTGGTAACCTTCTGAGAGCCAGTTACATTTGGTCACAACAAACTCTGCTAGGCTGCCTACTCTACCAGAGAAGTTTAAAGCCATAAAAAATAGCTGAAAATAATGTACATCTAATTCAGAGGGGCAGAGTTAGGTCTGGTGTGGAGCGATGTTGCCAATACTGCCCTACGAGCTTTTTCTGAGTGTCTTTATGGGGCAAAGACCACGCGAACGCTGAGGGGCTTCCTCCCATGGAGAATCTTGGGCAAAATTGTTTTGTTTCATGAGATCTGGTCCATGCCCGAAGCCAAATGTTTGCTTCTCAGAGATGTTCCTGCACTCCCTCCAGATAAATCATGCTGGCAGTGATTTAGCTTAGCAGGGGGCAAATTTCATTAGAGGCCAGGATATCACCTCAGCCTTCCTTTCAACTCAACAGTAGGATTTTAATCAGGGACTCCTGATTACTCCCGAGTGCCATAAACAACCAACATTCGCTATCATGTTTTTGGACTTTTACCAAAATCTTAGTGATATAATAGGCACTACGTAAAAAAAAAAATAAAAAAAGTGATTACAGCTGCATGCAGATAAAATGCTTCCAATTAAAGAGCACTAACTTCCATGCTGGCTGCTTGAAACAACTCCCGCTATTATCATCTTTGATAATAATTAATCCCTATCATTTTACACAATCTAGGGCTGCTTTGGCAGTTTCCAACGTGTCCCATCTGGATTTATTTATTTATTTTAAGAAGCATTGTCATCAAGAAACCTGGAAGACCCAAGAAAGAGTTGATTGATCACAAGGTCCTATCAAATGTCAAAGCTGGCCTCTGCTGACCTCCCATCTATTCAGAACTGCTTTGATTTAATCTACAAACTGGCTGCCTCTCCTGCCTGTGAGTTCTGTCTGTAACCCATGTGTCAGCGGTTGAGATATGACCTGCTTCACGCTCCATTCATCTCATCTGAAGGACGGAAATTAAACTGGAGGGTCAGCAAGGGGCACGGCTCAAAATACATACACATTAAACTCCGGTCTTTTGTTTGGGCCCATCAGAAGAGTTAGAGCAACCATCAGAAATGACATTCAAGTGGAATTGATTTTCTCTTTCCTATTGAAATCTGTAACACTAATACATGTGGAAGGTGGCAAACCTTGCCACTGCTGAAGGAGGAATAATCACGGTGCCTTCCCCGAGAAGTGCTTGTGATGCCTCGTAGCGCTATGAGAATGTGAGCATCTTGGTGTCTCCAGGTACCGCCGTGTGCACAAGGCAGTACTTCCATTGTAAAACCAGCATTTCAACGTCTTTATGCTGATCATAGTAATACAGCTTGAACTGAAACACGGTGGAAAGTTCACAGTAGAGATCACAATGTTTTAAATCTCATCTGTCTTGCTCAGGTTTTATTATAATTTGGAAAATGCTGAGCTGCAGAGGAATGTTCTTGCCCTGTGGAACACAGCCAGCAGCTCAGATGGATAACTCTCAAGGGTGACCACAGCTTTGCAGAGCAATTTTCATACCAGCTTTTACTTGGCAAGGAAAAAGAGTCTGAAGCATGATCCCCCAGTGGCCGTACCAGCCTTTGAGCACTCCTACAGCCCTGGTGTGAGCTGCACCGATTTGGTAATGTTCCCTTGCCGTGAACTGCAGGGCAAGCCAAGGCTCCTGCAGGCTGACTGCAGGTAGACCTTGCCATATTTTGGTTGTCTCAGCCCCAAATTCCCTGTTAATTAGCTAGATTGCTCCACCTATTACACAAGCTTTCTTGTGATGGAATATAAACCAGATTTTCACTTGTAATGGCAAGGTGGAAGGCCTGGGCTCAGTTAGGAGTCCTCCTCTACCTCTATCCCACAGACCATGGGTTCGATGTAAGATGCTCTGCCACCACTTTGAGACACCAGGGGAGTGGATTTACTAACAGCCAAATTAATTGTTTTTCCACTCCCCTATTTTCAGTCAGTTTCCTTTTGCTATTTTCCTTACCCTTTAATTCTTTCTCCCAGCCCAAAACATCGACAGGTAGCAGGATACACCTTGAGATGCACAAGCAGTGAACCCCATGCACCCCAGACAGTGGGATGTGCAGCTGAGACAAATGTTCCTCCTCGCCGTCTCTTCTTTCTAACATCTGTAAAAACACCCAGCCCGTGTCTGTTCATACTCGATAAAAGTCTAATGCACTAACATACCAAACCATGTACCTCCTGACTCATACACTTTTTGTTCTTTTGCAGTAGGTAAGTGTTGAAAGACATCAGATTTCTTGCCCAGAAATTACATGCATCAAAAAACATCAATCTTTTTCTTCCAAACCTCAATCCACTGCCATGAAAAAAGAAACATGTTCTAAACAGAGAGAGACTTCCAAACCGAGGATGGGACCTCCAAACAGGTGTGCAGCTACAAAGATTTCCTTCGGTTTTAGCCCCCTTGACATTGGCAGTGTCAAGACTGACCAAGCCAGACCCAGTACAGGCAGTTGCCGTCCTGGCTGAATCCACTGCAACGAAACAAGGGGATCCTACTGCTGGAAAGAAATCCAACAACACGCAGGTTTTTGCAGGTAGTGAGTACCTGGCTTACTACTAAGGGATGATATTTAATTCAAGTAGTGCCATCCCTGCTAACAAAAAGAGCAGATAAAGGGGTTCACCCTCAGGGCTCCCAAGACAACATTGGTGTTCATCACCATTTTTTGTAAATCTCTTTGTCAATTCAGAAACACAAAAAAGCCCAAATCCCATTGTTCTATATCTTCCTTCATCCCATTGTTCCTAATAAATTAATTAAATTAAAAACCCTGGTGATTTAATCCTAAAATCTACAGAAGGCCTTTCTGATGGTGTGCTGCTGCTTGCAAATCTACCTGCCAATCATCAGCAGAGAAATTGTAGTGATTTGTAAAGAGGTTTCTTCTTTGGAAAAGAAAAACAGGCTGATATTTATCAAAGGCACATTTGCCCTTGAGTCTAAAAAAAGAAAGCATGAAAATGCCTTCAAATTCTTTTTAGTTCTAAGGCATGTCTTTTTGTTCATGCTTAACTGCAGAAGAAAAATTAGGAACAAGTGTGTGCATATCAGTGCATGTGTTAGCATAGGCTTTAATTGGTTAGGAGTAAATTAATGGCTGCTTGCAATATTTCTGGCAATCTGTTATAAGCTATGTAAATTTTTAAAAGAGGTTTCTTGAAGAGGCTGGCTGAAATCCTGTAATTCATATTCTGCTGGGGGAATTGATTTGAGAAATAATAATGAAATGTTTTACCTCTGTGATGAATCTCAGTTTTGTAGCACTGCAATTTTTTAAAGATTCTTGTAAATAATGCTATGAGTGTTTCTAAGAATAATCTACTTGAAATAAATATAACTGGCTCTGAATTAACAGCATCTTTTTCACTTTTTCCTGTTCTTTTTCACCTCTTTCATATTCCACCCTGCCAGGGGTTCACTTGCAAAGCCAGCATTAGCTTTGATGTTGTTATAATAAATTAAAATCCAACTTTGTTACATGTGGCTTGCTCCAGTAGGTTTTAATAGCAGTTATGCTACTAAATTCAGTGGGGAGTTAATCAAATCCCTACGAAACAGGACCAGCTTTATGGAGGCCAAGTGGTAGTGTCCCACCAAACCCCCAGCTCTTCCAGGTGAGTCTGTCTGGGTTATTTTGGTGGGAGCTGTTAAACATTGACTGGGACAGAGGAAAAACATCTACTCAACTGCCCAGGGCACTCATTAAGGAGAAGGAATACAGGTGAAGATATGAACGCCTCACAGGAGGTAGCTGAAGGGCATGGACCTGGACCTCCTGCTGTCACTCCTTGGCTGTGCTTTGTTCAGCGCACCCAGGGAAAAGAAAAATCTTCAGCGACAACGAACCAACCACTGAATGACCATATCTCCATGCTACATTCCTCATTTAAGAGCTTCCCACTATTCATAGGGACTGCCCATGCTCCAGATGGTTGGTGACAAACCCCAAGACCAAAACCTAGGTCTTTAAAAGCCTAGTGATTCAAGACACGTGGCTTTCCTCTGCTTTTAGGAAACTTGCAATAACTGCACTTCTTTTGAACAAATACCATCTGCCCAGCTGGTCAGTAGCGTTAATTGCTCTTGGCATAGGGGACACATGGACAGAAAGACACACTCCCACTTGCCTGGGGAGCTACCCTGGCAGGCCAAAGAGACCTGCTCCAGAGAACTGGCCCAATGAAGAAAATTCAAAGATGTTATTGTTTTTTCTAGGCAGCTAAAACTGGATGTCTTTGGAGGGAAGATCCAAGACAGGAAATGCCTAAAAGCAAATTGCTGATATAGTTTTATTATGGCTGTACGTATAGCTCCTGCAATGTGCCTCGCTGCTTTGGCTCTACTTTTCTCTTATCTTGTATATCTGACACCTCCCTTTTCACTGCTCAGTGGTATGCAAGAAGGAATCTTGTACTGCCAATAATGCTGTTATCCTTTAATAAAAAATTAGAAGCTACCAAAAAAAAAAAAAAAAAAAAAGAGAGAGAGAAAGAGGGGGAGGGAAGGAAGGAGAAAAGCTATGAAAGAACATGGCTCAATGCCTAGAAAACTTCAATATGTTGTAAAAGGAAAAGATTGCTAATTAGGCTCTTGCGTAGTCTATTCTAGTCCCCTCTGTGCTGCAAGAAATTTAACCCAGCTCACTTGGCTGATGGCTGGAGAAGTGGGAATACAGTGTGGGAGCTCTGGAATCAGATTATTGAGATGATCTATGAAGTAATGAGGCAGTGAGATGCAGCTGGATGCAGGGATTTCACTGTTGGGCTCAAAACATAGGGAAAGGATTGTTAAATTAAACAGAAGGCTGGTCCACCCCGTGGCTCATCATTACACTTGGCCGTAGCAAAGCCTCCCACCAAACTAATCCCACATCGCTTGTGTGCTGAGTGATGCAAGGCAGGGAAAAGAGGCTTTGGTGAGGCTGACTGCTACTCCAGATGCTCTGAGAGATCAGCTAGGCTTGGCTCTTCTGGAAGGGGAAGAAAACAATGCAGGAAGCACCAGGAGAGCTCAGCAGGCCATGATACGGCCCTATAGCTGCACTCCTTGAGCTCCCGGCTTTTAATATCTGCAGCCCAACTCCACATTTCCATAGGATAAGTAGGGTGCAAACCAGAGCAGAATTGAGAACAAGCTCTGGAGTGCCCAGGGCGGCCACCAAAGAGCATCGCTGCCGCTGTGGTAATAAACAGGCATGCAAGCTACCCGCTGGCCTGGCCAGGCAGTAGGCTCAGAAAGATAGATGGATAAGCAAATAACACATGGCTTAATTTGCATGCTAATTAATCTGTAATATCTTATTTGCATATATATTAATCCAAAGGTGCTTTATAAAATACTTGCTTTTAAGTAGTGCTAGCGAGTACTTGACAGACAGTCACGATAATCTTCATTGTAGGTTAAAAAAGGAATTAATGATGACTTTGGTTATTACTAAAGAGCAACTTCAAAAAGAGAAATAGAAAAAAAAAAAAAAAAAAAACCTGCAGAATCAAGTCACCAGGGCAACCCCCACCACAGCTGAGGGAGGCGATTCACAGCCTCGTCCTGCCAGGCCTGTCACTGCCCGGCTTCCCCCGGGCACGTCAGGGCGCTCAGGACCTCGAGCGTGCCATGAGATGGGTAACCCACCCTCTGCACGAGGAGAGCCTGCCACGGGCTTTAAAGGGTCTCAGCTAAGTGAAGCAGAGCAGAGCTGATGAGAAAAGCTGAGGGGATTCTGCCCAGCTCACCCTCGGGGCCCGAGGCGAGCAAGGTGGGAGCGCGAGGCAGCTCTGTCCACCTGAGCGCACCAGCCACGCTGATCCATCCCAAGGGCAATGTTCTGGGTGTTATGGCCAGCCCAAGGGCCAGAAAGGCTTCGGGGACCCAAAGGCGGTGGGGAGAGGGGCCCCCAGGGGACAGCGGCTCTGGCAGGATCCCAGCAGGAGGGATGGTCATCGTGAGGTTGCTGCTCACAGAAAGGAGTTTGCTGAACAGGAGCAATATGATTTTAAGGAGCTATTATTTACCACGCAAGCTGCCATTGCAAACTGTGATTAAAGGTGCTCTTTTTGCTAAGACGCAGCTCTTTTTTACTGCAAGCTCTGCCTTTCAATTTTGCTGATACTTGGAAAAGGGCAACCTCAGAAGGAGAGCCGTGAGGACAGGGATGTGCCTCTACGCAGGCCAGGGTAGGGAGGTGTAAACGCGGTGCTCGCTTCTCCTTGGGTGAAGGAGAGGAGCGTGGTGGCCCAGGCTGTGGATTTTGGGGAGAAACCTGCAGTGTTAGTGTTTCATGGAGAAGAAAGCTCACACACTGAGGTTTTCTCAGGGGGAAAGCGCTGCCGATCCCACAGCCCGCAGGTGAGCTCCCTCCCTCCCTCCCTCCGTCCTGCCCGGCCGCAGCTGCGGCTCAGCTGGGGCTGGGGGAATCCTCGGCCGTTTCCTGCTCCTCTCCGCAGCTGGTCCCTCTGCTGCCATCTGGAAGGACCTTCCCTCCCGCTTCGGTGCCAAGGAACAGCTTGCTCACACCTTGCTGCTGTGTTACCCTCGATAGCCCTCCCTGTTGCCAAATTCCTCCGCGCGGTCCCCGGCGAACGGCGCAGCTCCCTGCTCACGTATTTGTTTTTACTGCCTGTCGACGAGATTTCCAAAGAATGCTTCATCCTTAGGAAAATATCCTGTCCTTTAGCAGTTTGGATGCCATTTGCCCAGCAAAAGCCTTTATGGGATACAGATTCTGGACCTTCACGATTTTAAAGAGGGCCTAGAGAGATCGTAGTGCTAATTTTAAACAGATGGGCCTTGACACTAAAAGATACCTTGATTAAATGAAATCTGTGCTTGGCAGGGCTCTGACATAACTGTGGTGACCCTGTTTATAGGAGATGCCATTGCTCTGATGAGCTGTATCACGCACGCTCGACTCGGGTTCAATTTGGTATCACCCAAAGGAAACAAACAGCACTACAGAAAGGTAGAGAGTTCTCTGATTTTTGTCGAAGCAAACTAAGCAGCAGGGAAGGGTTTCTCTGCGAGGAAGGAATTACGCCCACGTAGCAAATGCCATGGGAACAGTGGTGCTCACAGCATCCCTCCCGCTGCCTTCAGGGAGCTCCCCGGGGCAGCCCGACCAACGCCGGCCCCTGCGCTTCAGAAAGCGCCGGAGAGAGCCGAGAGCAAAAATGCAAAATATGCATTTAAACTTTAAAAATTAATGCTGACATTTATTTAAAAATGTGAGCTGGCAGCTCTCCAATGGTTCACTGAGTACATTAACTTTGTCAAACGCCCATTACTTCCTCCCCTTCCTACTACCCAAAGTGCTCTGAGAAGGCGAGCTTTGCAGGCTTTGCAAGCTTTGCAGCAAAGCGAACACCCCTTCCTTTTTTTATTCCATCGAGGCTGCTGAATGTAAAGGCTATTTATAGAGAGTGGAGCAGAGAGGGGCTCGAAGAAAATCTAGAGCAGGGTGCTCTAAAATTTAGCAGCGAGAAAGGATTGTCTCAGGGCCAAGATTAAAAAAAAAAAAAAAAAAAAGCAAGCAAAAATAAATAAGTAATAAATAAACAAAAAACACCAAAGCCAGCAATGTGGGCCCAGTCCTGACTCCTGTGTGCCTTCCTGCTCCTCAGCAGGTCCCCCAGTGTCCCCCCATGGCTGGGAAGCCTCAGGACACTTCTCCATTCGGTGGGATCTGATCTTCACTAAGCTCCGCAATGGCAACGCAAATATTTTCCCAGGGAAGTTTGTACCTAACGCTGTCCCCTGATGCTACCCCAACACGGCACCGAGCCCTGGGGCTGCAGCCAGGGCTGTCCCTCCCCTGCCTGAGCCCCAGATCCCAGGCTGTTCTCCTCAACAAACACCAAGCCCCTTGTCTCTGCAGCCCCATCTGCGATATTTGGGGTGCAGCAGTTCTTTGGCTACGCCTGTGCAAATAGCGAGCACATTTTGCAGCTGTCTTCTGGACATGGGAGCTGTAACTACAGGGCTGCACGGGGAATTTCTGGTGCATCCGCTGTTATGATATCACAGCCTTCAGACATACGAGCTGACAAATTTTGTGGCTGTAAACACTGGAGGCTGGCTGAGAATCTGGACGCTAGCGTATAAAATGGGAATGCTTTCCTAACGTGAAGAAAAGTGAAATCTGTATGGCCTTTCCAGGCAGCCTCAGCCTGCTGGAAGTCCTGCAGCTGCTGAATGGGAACGGTGTAATTCCAGTATTGCCAGCTCCCATGAGGACCTCAGCACTGAGCAGTGCGTTAGATGCTGGTTTGAGAAGCTAGGTTTGTAAGCCTATGGAAATAAGTAGGTTTTAGGCTACGCTGCTGCTGTAATGAAATGGGAAAGCAATGCCCTTAAATAAACCTTTTATGATGATGGGTGTATCTTCTATAGACCTCTGATTTCCAGACCTGCTCTGAGCAAAGAAGCCAATTAAGCTCTAGAAAGAGAAGACAAAATCATCTCCGACTGCATATTTCCAGATAGACAGCAGGACAGATTCTGTGCTCCTTCACCACCCAGGAATGGCAGAATAACCGGAGTCTTTGGCTTCAGTCCCACAAAGTTACTGCAGGGTCACACCAAATTAGCAGAGATCGGATTTTGACCCAGTTACAGCTCTTAATGATCTTCCCCCTCAACATATGTTCTATAAAGTTTCCTTGAGAAAAAAAAAAAAAAAAAAAAAAAAAAGGATGTGGTTTCATTTTCGAGGAAACTGTGCTGCAGTGTACAAGGAGCCAAACAGTGCTGTGCCGGTGATAAACCAGCGGGAGCGGGGACCTGCTGGGGTCCTGGGGGAGGAAGGTGTGAGGCTGAAGGCTCCACACATCGAGCCTATCTATGGCCAACGAACGCAAAATCCCTTGGAGATGCATCCTTCCACACACCACTACTGCTCCCGCAGGTCCCATCCGTACCCTTAAACCAGGCAGGACTGGCGGGGAAGGGCCAGCGGCGCGGTGCTGGGCAGGAGGAGGCAGGCCAGCTGCGAGCAGCGGGATCACAGAATAAGGTGTTCAAAAATAAAATTAAAACCTTAAATAATTAAGGCTGGAAAAGCCCTCCAAGGTCATCTGAGCCAACCATCCCCCTACCACCAATATCACCCAGTAAACCATGGTCTCTCGGGGCCCCCATGCCATCCACAGCAGCAGCCTCTGGGCTGCATTTAGGTGAGATTCCTGTTTTATTGACCCTGGGCACTTCTCCTCCACACAAAGAACCCTCACGTCACTTTTGGGAGAACGGGATGAATGTTACCCAGATGGCAGGAAAATAACATTGCAGATAAGTGCCACTGAAAGCCCTGTTAGGCTTTTTTGCTGTGCAATCTCTGCCGTATATTTTAGCAAAATACTCACCCTCCACTCCAAAATCTCATTTTAAAAAAAAAAAAAAACAGCATTAAAATGGAAACGTTCGCCCTTCCTATCTCATAAGCTTATTGCATGTGTTACATGTGGGTGGTGAATATGTTAGGTACAATTTAGAGCATAATTTCCTAAGAATTGAAATGTCACCAAGAAAAGGATTGTAAATAACGAAACTTTGAAAGGAATATGTGATCTTTGCAACAGATAATCATATTTTAATTCTGACTTATGGCTCATCCAATTGCCTACAGTTAGGGAAAAACTATTCTTTTTTTATTATATGGAAATCAGATGAATCAGATGAAAAGCCATCTACATCACAGCTTGGAAAACATATACCAATGTTCAGTGATGTGAGCTAAGCCCATGAATCTGCTTCAGTTGTGGCACTTTTTATTATTTTTCCTCAAAAATATATAACAGATCTGTGCTCATAAAAATGCTGGTTGAAAAGTTTTCCAGAGATACTATAGATCATAGAATAGTTGAGGTTGGAAAAGTAAGCTCATGGAACAACTCATACTGAATTAGGCTGGAAGGAGAAGTCGGAAATCTCTTTTCCTCTCTTGTTTTTTCAGAGAGCCAGACAAGTACCAAAATTAGTGTTAAATCATACAACTGCCCAATTGTGGAGCTGGAAGAATGAACGTTAAATGGTAAATACTCAAAGAAAATAGTTTATCCTTAGCCTCAACAAGCATGAAGAGCCCAGTACAGTGCTTCAGATCTTACCTGAATATCAAAAAATAAAAATGAAAAAAAGTACAGAGACATCAAACTCTGCTTTAGTTTAATTAGCAAGAGTAAAAATGGGCAAGATGCACCAAATAAATTACTGCAAATGCTTTGCCTAATGACTGATACCACAAAGACACGCTGCAGCGTCCAACAAAAACAAGGCCAGGGGATATCAATGCCTAGACATGCTCTGATTTTGCTCTGAGCCCATCTCTCTTTCCTGTTGTTTGCAAAAGCTGTGAAGCTTTATGCTAAGCACTTGCCAATAGTTGGGGCGTTCTGCAGAAGGAGGACCAGATCAGTGAGAATTTCTGATGTGGTTTCTGATTACCGACAAGGCAAAAAGGTGAGATTTTGTGTAAAGTCACAGCACCGCAAAGCAAAGCTGCACCCTCGAATGGCCATCAGCGCATGGGGAGAGTGAGGGAGGGAAGGAGGGGAGGAGAAGTCAGCATGTGTTTGCCTCCCCTCCTAACTCCCTGCCTTTTGCCACAGCTTCTTGCAGTTCCCAATTCCCTTTGCCAAGGGCTGATGAATTATACATACACTGATGTGCACACACAGAGATCATGAAAAGCAAAAGAAAAAAGAGCTACAGAACAAAATCCAAGCAACACTTGATTCATTCTGTTCTCCAGAACTCTCATTCTTGTCCTCCACCATCCTGCTTTTTGCTAAACAAAACCAAGATCAGCGCTTTACAGTTCTCTTCCCAAAAGGGACCGTACACCACTGGGGTAAGAGCCTGAAATTATTCACCTGGGGAAGCCCACAGACATGGCTGGTGCTACTGGAAGGCAGAGCGAGGGCTCACCTCTGCTAATAGCCACATCCCAGCTCTCAATGGCAGCCGCGGAGCTGGGGAGCGCCCAAGGCACCCCACAGCACCACACGTAACTGGTTTGTCTTCAGTGGCTAACCAAAAAGTAGAGGGGGAAAAAAAAACAACACTTAGTACTGATGCAAAGCAGCATTTTTCCATGTTTTCTTGGCAAGAAATAATCAAGCAAACAAGCCAAAGGGAAAAAAGTGTCTGTTTAAGATCTGACTGAACAGTCCCTTTGTGTTTGTTAACCCTTCTCTTGATCAAAGCTGGGCTGCTCTGTACACAGGATACCAGGTACAGAGTAAAATGAAAAACAAACCCCAAAGGGATCCATCTTTCCCCCTTCTCTTAACCTCTTCTTCCCCACCAGCCACCGCTCATTGCCAGCTGCCCTTTGCCTCTCCATGACCTCCCCTCCCATCCGCCTTTTCTTTTTCCAAACTTTCCTTTTGGCTGAGAACCCGTCTCTTTGGGTGGGGATCTCTGCTGTAAAGACATAATCTTTGAGATTTCATTATTGATGTAATCAGTTACATCACTGCATTCAGTCACTGACACTGAATCGCCTTTGTATTAGGCAGGACAAAACCAGGGCATCAGATAAAAAGTCTTTTCTCTGCTGATACGAGGCCTGATCAGAAACCATCAGGCATATCAGCTTCATTCATCAAGGAAATGTATTGCTCCACGATTTAGGGCCCCGATGGGAACCGCAGAACCTCCAGGACAGCACAAGGAGCCAGAGCAAACCCTTGTGTTAGGACTGTCCCTGGCAGATTTGTGCCAGAACAAAAGACACTTTTCCTGCCCAGAAAAGCAAGTGCTTGTGTTCAAATGGGACACTTCCATACAAGAGACAACTTGAATTTCTTACACAGTGCAAAACCGACTTAAATTTTTTAAATAACTACGCATGTTTTTTTATCTTGGACTTTTTAATGCCTCACATCTCTAATTGTACTAATAATTACTAGCTCAGTTAATGAAGGCTTTGGAAACAAGATTGTGTGGGAGCATTGCAAGTCATGAGTTAAGTCCCTTAACTCAGTAATTGCCAATGATTAATTCATTTTTTCATTTAAGCGCTGAAAAGCTGAAATATTATTTCCTTGAACTGTATTTGTGCTTGGCGGTTCTGAGTTAATTACTGCTCTGTGAGCACCCTTAAATCAAATTCAGAGGTCTCCAGGTGTAGGTATCATAAGGTCCTGGTAAATCCTTCCACATCTGCCTGGAGAAGGATTACTGAGCTGACTGATGGCGCTGCTTGTCTGAGGTCTGTCCGCTACGCACCTCCCGCCACTGACGGCACTCCAAGTGCGATGGCAGCAGGGAGCTGAGGTTCTGCAAGTTCCCACATAAATTAGGATTACACTCCTGAGTGTCTGGTTTCGAAATCAGCCACCCTAATTTTGCTGGATGAAGACAAGGTCTTGGTCAAGGCCCTGGAAAAATACAAGTCCGTGCGTAAATCACCAGCAGTGACGGGAGAAAGGAGCTGGTCTTCAACAAGGAGCTGTGACACCTGCAGCTCTCCAGTGAGCCAACCTAGCTGGGATGGCTGGGGCTGATTTGCCCCTTTTCTGTTATTTCATCCCCCCGTGTTGTTCCCTCACCTGACCAGCGTGGATTGAAAGAGAGCATCAAGCAGGGAGAGGGCGGCCCAGGGCACAGGAAAGGGACCCATTGGGCAATTTTTTCCCAGCAGCAAAGAATCTGTTTTTTCAAAGCACGAGGGAGCATCTCTTGCAGAGTGCTATTCCTCCCGCTGCATGCCGGCCTGGTTCTTTATCTGTTGGTGGCGGCAGATTTCCTTTTCCTTAAGGATGCTCCCGAGCACTAACACATCCCCAAGCTGCTTCCTGGCCCACTTAACCTCTGCTTTCCTGGTTCAGGGCTTGGGAACCCGCTAACCCGGCATCCTCCTCTCCCTGAAGGGCACGGTGGTGCTTACCAAGGCAGCACTCTGCCACGATGCTGCAGCAAAGAAGGAGGACTGCCACAGAGGAAAGGAGAAGCTGTGCCAGTAAAGGGACCGACACATGTTCTGGGCCTTGAACAAAACATTTTACAGTTTCTGTAGCTCACTGAAGTCCACTCCTGGGTCCTGATCCTTGCTTCCAGCATGACTTCTATATTTATTTTTTTTCAGTGAGCCTCAAATATAAAATACATAAAAAACCCTAAGAGCAGGAGTGGGATCTAACACTGCCCTTTGCAGGAGCTGATACAAGACCTCTGGCTTCCCCCGCTCACAGCGAACAAACCCGAAGCACCCTGCAGCACCGCCTCGCCTGCTCAGGGCTTGCTGCAGACCTTGCCACCGGTCCGGCCCAGCGAGGCGGCTCCAGCAGGAGCAGCAGGGAGCATCGCAGCCTGGCCGTGGGGTCGGGCCACTCCTGTGGGGAGGAAGATCTGAAAACCCTCAGCGTGGGGCAACCCCACGGCTGTGTGCTGCTCCCCTTCCTTCACGCAGCTCCAGAACAGCAATGTGTTGATGGCCATGCTTAAACTTCTCAAGCTCTGCCAACACGAAATGACAGCGGGTGAGCCCAGCCTGAACATCACAGCTTGTTCCTCGTCCAGATGCTCCCAATGGAGGTGAGCAGACCAGGCTCCTGGCTGTCACCCTGAGCCCTGCTTAGGAGGTAGGAGCGGTGGCAGCTGCCTTGAAAATGCCCAAAGCACCGAGCTGATCTAACCCTCGGAAGGGTTAGGCTTTGGCAAAGCCCGGCTAGGAGATGCAGGACATCAACGGTTGGACCAACCTGGTCAGAGATGAACCTCCTCAGCTGGAAGCTGGATTTTGGCCAGAAAGACCTCCTCCCCTTTCAGCTCTCTAACTGAGCTAGGACATTGTATTCCCGTGTTTGCTGTGGTCCATTGCTCTTTATTGGTAGTCCAGGATTTATTAAAAATGAACATCTGTTAACCAGAGATGCTAATCTCAGCCAGACTTTCAAAGTTCTTGGGTGCAAAATATTCTGGACTATTAAAACAGAAAAATGCAAGTTGTTAAGTATTTTTTTCAGTGACTATTAAACTGAAAAATATTTCCTTTTCCTCATCTAGTAAGAGTACAGCTCCCTGTGTCTGCCGAAAAACAGCACAGAAGATTTTAATCAAATGTTGTGTTTTTTTTCTGCTTCATCACACTAAATTAAATCAATACTTTTCAGGTGGGAGGGGGAAATCCATGATTTTCTTGTTAGCTCTTTGTGCAACCATTTTTCTTCATTAGAGACACCTGAGACCCATGCCAGAATATATACTAATATATAGGGCAACATTTAAACTGTTTTCTTTATTATTCATGTCTTTTGAGAGCTGTTGCTGTTACGTCAGAGGGCTGGCGGGTTATAAGTGGAATCGGTAAAAATAGCTCACTTTAGTAACAACACAGCACTGTTCATATTTTATGCAGTATTTAACAACCCGCAGGAGACTCTCACGCTTTCTTATTTGCCAGACTGCCTCCTCTAAGTGACGTCAACCGCTCGCATCCAGTTCATCCTCCTGAGCAAAACGGGGCTCACAAAGCCAACCACAAGCAGAGCAGCGACACCGATGGCGTGCTACTCCCTGGGATTTCTGCAGCCTTGGGCTTTGTCCCTTTAAAATAATAGCACCCCTTGAAGTGAGCACGTTCCTTCGTAGTAAAAACCGAAATACAGTAATCGCAAACACTACGGGGCAATTCGCTCAGTCACTGTATGCACTTGTGCCTTGCTCCCACCAGGCTTCAAAATCTTGACCTGGTGCTTCACAAGAGTGAGGCATCACTGGTCACACAGGAACACGCAGAAAAGTGAGAAAAACAGCAAGGAAAAGCATGGGTGTTTGGGTCTGGGCTTTTGCTTCAAGGAGAATCTGAACTGCTGTCATCTCCTCTGGCAGCCAGAGTTTAAAATATATATACAGTGTTTTGATCCACGTGCCCTCTGCATTATGTATAACACCCTTGGAGCTCCCAAGCTGTCTAAATCCCTCACCAGGAATTAGTTTTCTCTGTTATGTTCTTTTCCTAGAGTCAGCAGGGTGCGAGGTCCTCCCCTGGACACAACCAAGAGCAACCACAACTCACCACCTCCTTTCCGAGTGTCTCCAAACTTACAGCTACAGAAAGCTCAGCGGAAATCAGTGCCTCCTGCCACTGATCATTTCAAAGTGCACTCTCCCACGTGTGGAGGGAAACCTCCCCCCCAAAAAAAGGAGATGAAGGAGAACTGGAAGGAACAGAGTGCACAGGCTCCAGAGGTGGAGGGGCTGGCAGAGCCTCGCTCACACACCCGTATTGCAGCATGAAGGTTTTGACGCACGTCCTGACCTTATAGGTAAGGATGCCCCGGAGCTGGAGGACCACGTCATAAAAGAGCAAAAAAGTCAGTCTGATTTTTCTCGACCTTTCATCAGCACAAGCTCTGAGCAGTTCCACTATGGGTGCTGGAGCTGTGTTGCTGTAAAAGCTGCGTGGCCAAAGACGAAAGCCCATGTTGCTCCTCCTGCCTCCTGGAGATGCTCCCTGCTACCAGCCAGGTGCTGTCTGACTGATCTCCCATTAAACCCTGCTGGCAGAGCTGCTGGCAGACGGGGCCAAAGAGCAGCCACTGCAAGGACCCCGCTCCCCTGTGAACCGAAGGGACATCCAGCCTGCGCTTTGTCTCAATTTTAAAAACATTATTTCATTTCTGAGCTCCTTGGCCTGAAAAGTTTGCTGTTTAAAACAAAGCAATCCATCGCTGTAATGGCCGGCGCTGTCACAGGCTGGCTGTTCCAGCCTCCGTACGCGAGCCCGAGCAGATCAGCTGGGGTCCCGAGGCAGGTGGGGGTGCCCGGTTCTGTTACCTCCATCTCCTCGCCAGCCTGATTTATTTGGAGTGTAAGCTCCAGCCCTTACTACAGTTTACACAGCTCTTAGCCTAAGGAGATGTTAATCTCTGTGTGGTGACTGCAATACAAATGGGAGTAAATCAACATCGTAAGATTGTATTAGTTAAACTGCTTCATTCAAAGAGATTAAGAGAAGAAGATTATACTGCTATTAAACTTTTAAAAGTTTAATAAAAGCAATCTTCTTGCTTATTCCTTGTTCCAGGGCTATTATTTTGGTGCAGGTCCATAGAGTGTCCTTGCAATGAGCCTCGAAGCTCTGCAGCAGGATCCTCCTGCTCCGAAACAGCCGCCGCTGGGGCTGGCCGACGACAGCTGTAGAGCATCACACCGGGACACTAGCAATAATAGCACTTGCAGCACTTACACCGCATTTTATACTTGCAGAGCTCTTAAATTAATTAGTTACAGGCCTACAATATGGAATACAGGCCTACAAAATGGCAGGATGTGTAGAAACAAAACCGTATCCAGAGGAAACTACGGGGGGAATTTGGGGAAACGCGGTGTAATTACCCAGCTTGGACTGTGGCCAGAGCAGCACTGCGAGGAGTGCCGGGAGGTCTCTGATGGCCACACGCGGTCAGGACCTCGTCTTCACGTCTGCTCCCAAGGATGAGGAGAGCCCTGACGAGATGTGCCCAGTCACCAGGCCAGGGAAAGGGATGATTACAAGAAATCCTATTTCCCACCTAGATGCCTCACAGCCACGTGCACTGGGCTGGGTTGCAGGAGCTCATTTCGAGTCAGACCTTGAGAAGTTCCAAATTATTTTCTATTAAAACACCTTTTGGTGATTTTTACAAATGATCCACATTCTAAGCCCACTAACTGCTCTTAATTGTGTTAAAAGCCCCAAGTAATTAGTTGTCTCAGCCATCCCTGTCTGGCCAGCGCAGTGCCCCTGTGTGTGTTAGCTACAAACACACCAGGTGGCTGCATGCCGAGCTGCAGCATCGCTCCATGCCAGCTTGGAAATATTAATGCTGGTAGGCACGCAGACGTCACAAGGGGCCAATCTCAGGATGCACAAAAGAGGGACCACTAATTGGAAAGAAGGGGCAGAAAGCAATTACAGTTGCTGCTCACCTCGGTGGTGCTGCGGGACAGAAAGCCAAAGGCTGAGAAAAACCAGCCAGCCTCACCGACGGTGCTGGATGGGGGCCACACACTGGGCTGGTGGGGGAGAGAACACTTCAGTTTGGCAAAACCCCATGTGCTGGGTTGGGGCAGAGCCCCCCAGAAGAGCCTGGTGCTTTTCACACAGCTGGACTTGTGCAGTTTAAGATTTCTCAGCAATGCCCGCACAGCGATGCCCAGGGAGCTTCGGCTGGCTTTGAAGCCCAGCATGCACGGAGGGGCTGCCGGCAGCTGCCTGCCCGGGAGCTTGGCTTTGGCCAGAGAGCAGTGGAGTGGCTCATGGATGGTCTGGGGCAAAAAGGGGCAGCTGGGCAGTCTGAGGAGCCTTGTGTGTCTGTTGAAGGTCTTGGACTTCCAGGCCCGCAGTGGCTACAGAGTGCTGGAGTGCAGAGAGTAAGGAGTTGCATGGTTAGAAATGGTAATTGTATATATATATATATATATATTATTTCTCCAAAAGTGGTAAAACAGAGTTGGTAAATAGAGCTTTCCAACACACTGACAGAGTTTCTCACTAGCTCTTCTAACAAGTCGCTGCACCCCTCGGCTCACCCAGCATTGCTCAAGGCTCCCGAGGCTCAGCAGGACTCAGCGCCTGCCCAGCGGGCAGGGGGTGCAAGCCCTGCACCCCCTCTCTCGCTGCTCTCCCCAGGCCAGCCATTCTGCACCCAGCCTGCCAGCAGGGCGTTAAGTGACCTGAGCGAAGAGGAATTTTCTCCCTCACCTTACCTCCTCCCCAGGGGAAATTCCTAGAGCTCCCCGTTCCCCTGCACAAACAAGTCCTCCTGTGCAGCACCGACCGCTCCTAACGACACTCCCCATCTTTGCATCCCTCTTTGATGTGTGCGATGCTCAGGAGCTTTGTCTATTGCAGTGGATATTGGTAGATAAGCAACAACAAAAACACATAAAGGAAAGCTGTTGGTAATGGCGCACTGCTCTCTGGCAGGCAGCAGGGACTGACTCTGCTCACTTACCCCTCTATCACACACGCATCCCTTCACCACCTTCCGTGGGTTTGCCCATGCTTTGTGCTAGCACAAATAAGACCAGACTCAAACTTTTGCCTCCATTTTTAACTCTGGAGCAATCCCATCACTTGAAGTCCTTCTCAGTCAATAGCTGAACACGTCTGGGGTTTATTTACCCAAAAATATTAACTCTGGTTGTGTTTGCAAAACACTGGCACTGTGAGGGACTCCTAAAGCCTGAACCACCGCCTTTGCCATACGGATGTGCCCCAGGAGCAGATCACGCCGTGTACACGCTTTCACTCAGCACCACCACCAAAGCCCCCTTCCAAGCCACAACCCCTGCTCACCAGGCTGTTCAGCAAGCTGTAATTACGCTGCTCACTCAGCGCCCGGCACTGACACGCCTCTGGCAATCCCCACGCTGGCATTCCTCTCCTGCGGCTTGCCGTGCCCTGCCTCAGCAGCCGGGGTGTGATGGGGAGCCGGTTACTGCCGGCACCGCGTGCCCCGAGCGCTCCCCTCCACCCACAGCGAGCACACCGCAGCGCCAGGGTTTGGACACGGGACCTCCAAGGCATCTCCTGAAAAATCAGGCGGTGGAAACTGGTTTGTTACAGTTTAGAGAGGTGTCTGGTTGGATTAAAATTCGCTGCTCCTCAGCCTACGACTTGGAAGTGACCGACCAGCAGGAGGAAGGGGCCCTCTTCTCATTAGGGGCTGCTACTCGTTGGGTGAAAATATCAAGGATGAACCTAAACAACCCCGGGTGACACGAGGGGGCACGGGGAGGGCAGAGGACCCAATCTCAGCATGGTGGATGCATTCAGCTCTGCCGTACCCACACCGTAATGAGCTGCCAGGTCACGGGGGCACCAGCAGCGTTGTGAGTTTGCTTCTGCTGAAAAGGGCTCGCTGCCCCGGGTTGGGTAACGAGCTCCCTTGTAGGCACAGAAACAAGGACAAGAAACCGCAGTGGGTGTTTTCTGCCTCACAGGCTGCTGCAAACACATCACATCTGACCCTCTGTCGCTTCGCCAGCCTTCAGTAAAATTCAGAGTCATATTCAAGAGCCCTGCTCTTGCCCCTGAAGTATTCATTCAATAGCCTGGCCCCAGCACACCCTTGTGGAAATTTTAAGTGGCTGGTGCTCTCCGGTACGAGGTGCTTCCCACACTGCTGCTGCTTTGGCATGGAGGAGCTTTTCCTGCACAGTGGGGTTGTCTCTGTGACACCTCATCGCCACAGTGGGATAAGCAACTGGGGGAAACAAGGCGGTGACACTTGTAGCACTGGGCACATCTAGAGTTAGCTATTGCTGCATAGGTAACCATATACATCTATTCCTAAAACTCTTCCAAAACAAGGCATCACTGAGCACTTCCCCTCCCAAAGGTGCTTACAGGGTGCAGGAGGCACTGGGCACGCTGCAGGACCCGCACAGTCCCTGCGGAGAGCTCAACACCAGACCCCGCGGAGAAATTCATTTCACGGCAAAAACTCCAGGGGAGGATATGCAGCTGTCTCTGTCATTCCCGTGGCTTTGTCTGGGCTCCTTTTAATGAGGCCCAGCAGTTCACCACTGCCCTACCTCTCTCCTTACAGAGAAAGCTTTGTAGGGCCACGTCCCCCCTCCCTCTGATTTCACTCCCGCAGGAGCCGGAGCCTCCCTCCAGCACTGCAGGGAGAGGAGGGTGCACCGAGTCCTGGGCTTCCCTGGGGAATAGGAACATGAAAACGTGGGTTGTGGTGGACAACAAAGGAAAATGCAAGCCAATGACAACACTAACAAGGTCCGTGACCTCTCTCTGAGATGCAAGCGTGAGGGACAGCCATTAACAGGGACTTCAAGGTGCCGGTTAAAAGGGTGCACGCAGAGCCATGCCCTGTCCATCTGCATCCCTGAAAGACGCTGCCCTAAGCTCTCTGACACTGTCCCAGAGCGACACTGGTGACACAGGGCATGAACCAGTGGCTTTTGGCTCTGCCAGATGGGACCAAAACTGAGATGTGTCTGTGGCTGTTGGCGTTCCTTGCAGTTTGCAGCAGGGACTCACGGGTTAAGATGTACGGCAATCCCAGGAGTGCAGACACGTTTCATATGCTTCTTGTAAGCAGATCCTTCAAGGACAGCCACTACATCGTGCCCAGTCAGGCAGCGACTGCAGCAGAAATCAGGGCCCGATGTCCGACCTTGGCAGCGACCCGAGAGCCGGCGGGGCTCCAGGGGCAGGGTGAGAGGAGGGAAGGGGCAGGGTGAGAGCCCTGGGAAGGGGCTGCGGCCCCACAAGTCCATCCCCAGCTCTTTCCCCCCCCCTTTTCTACCTGCATACAGCAGTACAGAAGCACAATCTTAAATTCCTGTGCCTAGGGAAATAAGCCACCTTCTGCGCTCATCCCAGGTCAGGGCAAGCCGAGGGAAGGCTGAAGGAGGCCTGGCTCCACAAACAGGCAGTAACAGCACCTGACTGTTTCAGCTCTCTTTCACTCTGTACCCACATATCTCCCATTACACCAAGGCTGGGGCAGGTAAAAGGGGGAGCAGAGCCACCCCCTCCCTGGCACACCACTGACTGCGCTTCCTCACGGCCTCCTGCTACACCATCCACCGTCCCATTTCTCCTTGTTAGATGAGTTATCTCCCAGCGAAGGGAAAGGAGCTAGGTTTCATCAAGGAGCTTTTCAACAAGTTGTCACTGTCTCAGTGATTCAGGGCGGGCAGGACACCCCCTGTTCCCAGCTGCCCTCCTGCCACCGCAAGCTGCCAGTCGGCGTGGAAGCACAGCGCGCCGGAGCATCTGGAGAGGGCAGAGGCGAAGTGTTTGCCTGGGAAGGTAATCAGGCCGTGAGATAAATGCCTCAACAGGAAGAAAAGTCAGCTCCAAAACGAGGACGGTTATTGTACAAGACATTTCTTTACCTAAAGGAAGCAGGTTAATATACCTCCAAATTACTACTTATCACTCTGTATGGCGTTCATTTTCCAGCATAATTTCCACTGTGCTCTCTATAGCTTGTGTGGAAATCAGCTCAGAGATTAGTAAATCCTTACTTCTGAATTTTTACAGCAACGACTCAAAAACCAATTAAGAAAAGCCACAACAAAGCAAAAGACCATATCGCTTGGCAAAATAATATTTTGAGATGGGGATTTCAAAAAAAATGCCAGTCCCACGCAGGCTACTGTCAGCTCAGATTTAACGTGTCGCTTCACATCTTGCAGCTTGAAAGGGAGAAACGGGGGAAGGCGAGTGCTGGGGGCTCTGGCAGGGCAGGCAGAGGGGACAGCAGAGAGGGCTTTGGAGCAAGGAGCTGGCGAGAAGCACAAAAGAAAAACTTAAAATGTCTTGAAGGCACCAGCAGCAGATGCGAGGTATAAAAGGATGAGAGGGCTCGTACAGGAGCCCTGGGAGCACTGCAGAAGCAGCTCGTGGTGAAGGAAAGGTTTTGAAGGCCGGCACTGGCGTAGGAATGGGAGAGGCCTGGAAGAAAGCACCAACGTGCAGTGAGGAAAGAGGGAGATGCCACTCAGAAGAGCTGAAGAGTTGGAGCCTTTCAAAGAGCCGCACATTAGGACTGATGGAGTGACTGAACTGGAGCTTCACGGAATGAGGAGTAATTTCCTTTCAGGAAATACGCGACCTTTAAAAAAAATCCATTGATGAACGCTCTCCAACAGGCTCTAAAAAAACAGCTACTCTTTTCAAACTTTCAAAGGACTGGCAAGGCAGCCTGGATTTTATTTTACTTTATTTTATTGCAGTGCCCTTCTCCCTCCTTTCCTGGGCTGAAGGTCCTGCTGGTGGCGGGGCCGGGCAGCGTGCTCCTGGGGCTGCAGCCCCCGAGAGCCCCCCTGCAGCCGGGTGCATGGCCAAGAGGCTTTCAGCGGCTCCACACTTCTCTGGTAACCGGGGAGGAACCAAACCATGCTCAGAGACACCGCATTCAGACCGGCTCCATCTCCTCCTCAGCGCCTCTGAAGCCACCCAAGGTGCCTGTACCTGCCTGGCTGAGAAGACCCCCCGTGGGCTGTGTTGTCTCTCACCCACCGCCCTGCTCTAATAACATTTTACAATTTTCAGAAGCTGCCAACGTCACCGATCTCCCAGACTGCATGTACTCATCGTCTATGATGTGTGCTGAGTTACTTGGGCCACAACTGAGCCTTGATTTAGCTGAAGGCATGCTACCTTCGTGGCAGTGTGTCTTTTACTCCCTAGCAGGGTAGTAATCTAATCAGATGATGGTGTAGGGCTGAAAAATACATATGCACATATTAAAAAAATAATAAAAACAATTTCATCAGTATCTTGTAAGATGGACACGCTCTGCACGGCAAACTCTCACTCTGATGGGATAATTGGTTTGGTATGATCAAACTGCCTGCTCTCACAGAACCAGGCGTCTGGCAGTGCTCACGGCTCGGTATTAAAGGGGGAGATTGCCTTTGTCAGACCTGTCATGAAAACTGAAAGAGAGAGACTGGACTTTACTGAACAAAAACGAAGGGATGTCCTTAAATCCAAGAGACTGTGTGCCTTATTTATCCCGGCACTACTCGTTCAGTCTTTACTGTCAGATCTCTGTGATCTCTTTTGATGTCTGCTATTAAAAAGGAAGCAAACTGCTAGCAGACATCCCACAGAAATCCCATCCATTTCTTCCTGCCCCTTAAGAAACACCACGATGACCTGGGCACTGTTACATCACGCAGACAACAAAAAATAAAATAACGCTGCCTGCATTAATTGGAAAATGGATATTGGCTCATTGGCACCTAGTAAAATGGCTCTGGAGGTCGACAGCTGCCAGCCTCCAGGTTAGTGGATAAGGGAGGGAGAGCAGACCTCAGCAATAGCTGCCCCAACAGCCTCATCTCAGCAGTACTCATGGGCTACCAGAGCCCCAGCTCACAAACACGGTACAACGGGGTGCCCGGGGAAAACTCCAACAAGAGCCTGCCCCGCTCCTCAGAAAGGAGTGGATCCTGAATCCCTGATCTGCCAGATCCTCTGCTTCCTCTGGCATGAGCCTGAAGCCCTGGTGGGATGGAGGAACCTCCCTGTCCTCTCAGCCCACCCGAACGCTGCCCACCGCCTGATTTCAGCCCTGGAAGCAAGACGAAAACCCAGCCCAGAGGCTGAGCTGGAATGGCAAAGTGATGCAAACAAGGCTCAGTTAAGATTCAGACTGCATAATTCACGCTGCACGTGCTCTTCTGCAGCTAGAGCAAGGGGCAGCTCCTCAGCCAGCCGTTCCTCCCGCTGCCTTCAGGGCCTACACCTCCGGAGGATACGTGCCGTGATTTTTTCATTCGCAGAATCCAGCACGTGTCGCGACGATGCTCTCTGTGAGCAGCAGGGCGCAGGATGCTCTGCAGCAGGGATGTCAGGCAGATTCAGGCCTGCTCACAAAGGTTGGAAAGCACCGTCCCGGAGTGTGACAACCACTCTGAATGCAAACCAAGCCCTTCACTGTCTATTTCCTCCTCTGTCCTGTGGCTGGGAAGGAAGGAGAGGATAGAGTACAGCTCTCCAGGGCATGCGAAGTCGTCCACTCTCCATCCCCTTCTCAGAAGGGTGTTGCTGTGTGACTTGCCCCCAGAGGTTCAGATGTACCCGCTGAAGGTTTCCAGCTTGTTATCCCGTGAGGACACTACTGGTACTAGTAAAGAGCTTGCTAAACAACAAAACCACAGCTTGGAAGCTTCCTTTCACACTCAGCTCAATTTCCTCACATTTTCATTGCTCCCAAAAGGCTTGTGCAAACAGAGACTGCCTCTGATGGAGGGTGGGGGGAGCTGAGCGAAACTGCACTCTGCTGCTGTCACTGACAGGCACAAAAACAAAAGTAAGGTAAAAATAACACACGTACTCTCCTCGAGATCCTTGGATGAAAGCAAAAGAAGTATTATTACCATGCGTCACATTTCCTTCCCTCTATTTCCTTATGGAGCTGGAGCACCTGAATGCCAGCAGCTCCCTAGAGGTCAATGCTCCACACCCTGAAGTCCCACAGGAGCTCTTCCTTGGGTATTTCTCAGTCCTTAATTGCTTGTGGAATGCTCTGCTTGGGCTCAGCCCCAGCGCTGCAGAGGAGAGCAGCGGGCAGCACTCTGTGCCCACCAGGCACCCACGAAGGACAGGGAGCTGCATCCTCAGGGCTGCCCACTTCGCGCTGGGACAGGCCCGGAGGATGGGTGGGATGCCCAAGCTCCCCCAGCCGTACACACGTTCAACCCTCCCGGAGGATGGGAAGTCTGTGGCTCAGAGGTTTTGGTCCCAGTCCCACGCTGGGTGTAGCTGCGAAAGCAAAACAATGTTCCCCAAAGTAAGCACGATGAAGCTTTCTCCACAAATGTTATTTATGGAGGGTGGAGTTGTGCGAGTGAGAAGCTGGGGAGAACTGCCTGAGCGGCTCACAAACCCTAGATTAGGTGATGAAGTTTAGTGCCCGGGAACGCTGCCCAGGCTCAGCCTTCACCAGGGGATCAGCAGACTGCTGTAATGGCTCAGTCTTTTAACTCCCCCCATGGCGCAGTGGTGGAGAGGTGAGGTTTGGGGATGGCTCTGTGCTCCTTACAGAGGTTTGCTGCAGATTCACGCCTGACTAGCTCATCTGCTGGTGAAAACACGCTGCTTCCCCCTGCCCACGGCACCTGAACAGAACACCACGGCAAGCGGAGCAACCCAGCGTGTGGAAAACAACGCATCCCCCTTCCTAAACCCTATCCTCTCTTCACTCCAAACACATTTATTTTTGCAGTTAGGACACTGCCGTGTTGAGCAGCTAAACAAGGAGGCAAGTTGGGTTTTGTCTCCGTTCGCTGCTTAATAGCTACAGCAATTTCTCTCCGTATACATTACAGTGCTCCCAAATGGGTTCTCCTGAGGGGGCAGGCAATAGCTGGTGCACACTCCTTGCTTGAGATGGATTTTTTTCACTGTTTGCAGAAAACAATAATAGAGAACAGACAAAAAACGAAATAGAGAAAATAGGGAGAAAATAGCAATTGTTCTGGAGGAGTTGAAAGCAAGACATCGATCCAGTATCCTCTGCCATTTAATACCCCAAATGCTTGCTTCTGAGCACAGCCTGGCACCTCTCCGGTGCGCGGGGCGGGTGGTTGCCCAAAGCTCACCCAACTCTGGGGATGAATCTGCCAGCTCAAGTGGCTTTGGTTCAGCCTTAAGTCATGCGTGTAGATGACTGAAAATTTTAAAATATCTATTACACAAAAGGAAGGGAGTGAAAGGCGTGAGGGGGAGGAATGTTTCATTGCGTTAACATTTTGGAAAAAACATTTCTCCTGCAGCTCCTACTAAACCCAGGGCAGTGAGAGCTGCCTTAGGGAAGCCTCCCCTTGGGGCGGCACCAGAGCGTGTTGGTTCAGTTGTAATTGAGCATGTCCCTAAATGTGCCCTTTGGTTAGGGACAAAATGCTTGAAGCAGTTTGGATCCTAGAGTTGCAGGAGCTGTTGGCTGGAGGGGGAGCGAAAACTTCAGGCAAGTCCACGTGCAGCTGAGCTCCATCTTAGGGTGACTCCTTTATGGGAAAACCTGGTAGGAAACAGGGGCAGTACCCAGGATAAGGTGCCCTTTGTCCTCTGTGTGTCTGTGTGTGTAACTGAGCACACATGGGCTACAGCTGCGACCTGCTGAAGCTCCCACGGAAGTGCATTGGGGGAGCCTGTTGGATGGTGCCTCTGTCATTTGGTCTCACTTTGAAGCTTTGAGAGAGATTCACCAATTTGTGGGAACGTATTGTAGTGGCTGTATTTCTGACAGGACTCTGAGGTCACCATTGTGTGACACAGGAAGGCAGGCCCCAAAATTGCCATTCAGGGCCCACGCTCTACACCAACGCAACTAAAAATGACTTTAACAGGCATGGAAGTGGCCACGGGGAGCAGCCTGGCAGCAGCAGAGCACCTTGCTCTTGGTGCTCTTCCCAGGGTCCCGGGGAACCTGAGGCTGCCGTGACCCTGGCTCCTGGGGGCTTTCCTGGTGCTGCCTTGGTCTCCCAGGGCACTGAGCCCTCACTGATGCACACATCTCACTGATGCACACATCGAAAGAACGTGATGTCAAAAACAAGACCCGCGGTGCTGCGCTTAATGCAGGAGTGACATCCAGTGAGAGAACGCCTGAGAAAAGGCGTGGAGGTGAAGGGAAATTACAGACTTTCATTTACACAATCTTCTTGCATCTGATTAGAGCGGGGGCAGAGGAAAGCAAAGCCGAACGCTCTCGCTCTCTCCCCCACGCACCCACCCCGATCACCCCGGCTCGTTATGAACCGAAGCCTCACAAGCCAACACTGCTTAAGCAAAAGCGTGTTCCCATGGTTACGGCAAGGATTTTCTGTATTTCTGATTTTTTTCACCAGGGCTGCACGTGATGCACGCGGCGAGAGTGACTCGGCTGATATGTTGAGCACAACGTGGGGTCCCCGTGCAGCCCCATGCCAGCAGATTGCACGCAGGGAACTGACTTCCCTGCTGCCTTCGGGGTGATGAACGGCCACAGGGGCTCTATGGGGCTGGGGGATTTGGGCCCATCGTTGCTGTGGTGTGGATGAAGCAGCACCTTCCCCCACTCTACTAAAGCTTTCCCTTGCCACGGCACCAGGCACCCTTTTCCAACTCCTTCCAGGATAGCTGCAGCCCTGGTTTTAAAGTGACACATGGTGCTGGATAAATATTTCCCTTAATAAATAAAAAAAGCATCCTGAACTGACCCTCTGGGCTACGGTACATATCAAACACCCCAGTGGGCCTAGCAAATTCCATACTGTGAGAAACGCGAGCAGGGCAGGAACCTTGCTGAATGACACCGAGATACGGCGTGTTGTGAAACACGAGCGGGAAGCCAAGTTGAGACTTGAGCAAGGAGCTGCTGGTTCATGCTGCTGGGAGGCAGGAGGGCTCCCAGGTCCCATGTGAAAGGTGCTCCCGATACGGCGGGGCAGCAACGCCGACCCACTGCACTCCCTGCCCCTAGAGCTGGTATGGGCCTGCGTGGATGTTTTTTTACGCACAGAACTATTTAACAAATCATTATTTCCCCAAGAAAGAAGAGGGACTAGCTGTTTGTATAAAAATAATCTGGACTTTTGCTTTTCCTGGGTATCTTTGACAAGAGTAGCAGTAATCATCAGAAATAGTGTTGGAAAGAAATTCAAGAAATTACTTAGTCCATCCTTCCTCCCAAAGCAGACCCAACCCCACGTCCATACTTCTAGCCAGATGTTCCCTCATGCCTCCAGTGATGGACACTCTGTTTCCACAGAAACTCTATTCCATTCTTTCTTAATATTCAAGTTCTGAAAGGCTTTTGTCTCACGCTGCTCACCAAGCAATAACTACACACAGAAGTCCTCCTACTCCTAGCACATTAAAACCCTTTCCAATGTCACCTAGCAGCCGGCGATGTGGGGCCAGCACCCTCCACACCCAGCCGCTCCATGTGCTCAGCCCGCCGTCCTCTGGCTCTACTGCCCATGCCAAGGAGGTATTTTGACAATTCCTGGGCTACTGTGTTGGTTTCCACCCCCACACAAACAGCGGCTTTGTTAACACGAGTTGTGAGTTCATTGTATTTTCTCCAGGAGCTCCCACACCATCAAGATCAATTTTAAAGCATTAATTAAGTGGAATGCCTAACGCTTGACAGCCCAACAGGCAGCAGCTTGGGCTAGTGGCAGTGGCCAGTGGCAGGGGATGGCCCCGGGCAGGGAAGGCTCCGATTGCCCCCTGTGGTCTCCCAACCAATATTCCTGTTTTCCCACAAATTCTCCCACTCCATGGATTTCAATAATTATTTGACTACCCCTCACTGCCAGCACATATTCAATGTGAAGGCTTTACTTGCCAGCTTATATATGCTTATCTGCAAAAATAATTCTCTATGTTGATAGCTTTCAGCTCCTCAGCATCCCAGCCATCCTTTAAGTTCAACTTTATTTTGCTGTTATCTTCGTTCAACAGCTGCAGAGGAAGACACAGCAACTTCCAGGGTAACTAGTTTATGGGTTTTAGCAGAACATCATGATGTATTCACGGTTGATCATAAACCCACCCCAGGTGAGAGCAAGCACCCCAGGTCCGTGTCTCTGCACAGCAGCTGCCTGTCTGCAGCAAAATCCAGCCAAAAACATCGAACAGAAAGACCCCCAAGTGCCCCGGGAGAGCCCCTGTGCTGCCCTGACCCGTGCACCTCATGGCCTAATAAAAACATTTCCTTTAAAATACATTTTTCTTTGGATATTCTTACATACTAGTGGATTATGGCATTTTCCTGGTAACCAGAGGGCTTCTATTTTCTCTAAGCAGAAATAGAAGTCGAGCTGATTGAGTGGATAGAATAAGGTCTCTTCTGGCTATGAATTGTGCAAAAGCAGCATCAGATTTTCCAAACTGACTTACCGTCTGTCTGAATATTTTTCATGACAGTTGGAGCTGTTCAGAAGGAATTTGGTAGCTGATACTGGAAACGTGGGCTTTGTTCGCTAATTTGGACGAGATACATAGATGGTAGGGTGTTATTTTGGCCCCTCTTACTGAAAAAAGTTTCCAGTGTGCATATTTATGCTCTAAAGCCAAAATCATCTTCCTAAACACTCTTTGCCACCGACCTCTGATTCCCTGTCTGCGCGAACACCTTTGTGAACACACCGGTCTGTTACAATCCCTCAGAACAAATTCAAGACGGGTGCAAACACCAAAGCCAGTCCAGGGTTTCATTTCCTTATTCCCAGATAACTTGTTGAGGGATTTGCCCCGCTTCATTTGACAGCCGTTTTGCTGTTTTTGTGGCAAACTCATCAATCCACCTCAGTTTCTGTCGTGGTGGAAGGGAAAGCCCAGCACTGAAGTGGAGGATAAAGGCAAGCGAATGCATTAATGTAGGCACACTGTTTGCTGCCTAAAGCTGCACAGCCCCGTCTTTCTAACCAACAGCCAGTTTTAGCACAGTTTGTACATACCAACAGCTACACTCCTCTTCTAAAACTAAGTGAAATGCAGATAAACGTTGAAATAATTTCTGTGACCATACCCAGCACCTTTACATCCTGGATACCACATTACGGTCCCCATCATATATATGCCTGCCACCAGCAGCATCCCACGAGGAACACAACAGGTTAATTTTTCCAAGGCTGAATCATCACAGAATTCATCTATAATAGCCCATGCAGAATAAAAAGCTGGAGATGCATTTAAATACCCCCAAAGTAATTTGGTTAGTCAATGAAGCACAGTATCTTCCCCCCACTCACTGGTTCACTTGGCATCCATCACTTTTATTTTGTATCAGATACTCATTGTCTGGAGAGATAACAGATACGTGATCCAAAGAAAGGAGCAGCCCGTTGAATTGCTGGCACGCAGCTTAGCACTGTTATTATGAAGCATTGTGGTGCAAGCCAAAATACCCATTTTTAATGTGCTCTCTGCAAAGAAACGACTGCACCCACAACTCTGTTACATAACCTCAGCACGTTATTAAGGCTGGGAGCACTCCTCGTTGGGCCTCCCCCTGCGTGAGCTAACATGAGCTGCTCTTCAGGTGAACACCTAATTCCACAGATACAGGTGTTGCTGACACCTCCTTTTTTTCTTTCATGTTTTTTTCCCCCCCCCCCCCCCCCCCCCCCCCCCCCCCAGGAAACATTTTTAGTCTTGAAGGTTTTGGAGTTTCACAGCACAGAAGCTGTAAGCACAGTCCTTTGCCCTGAAAATGTATGCAGCAAATCTCGCAGTTTAAAAATAGGTGAAAATTGGATAAATTACCAGGCAAGAGGGCACAAATTTCTCTTTAGCAGGACACCTTTCCACTTGCAGCCACGTGCTGGCCGCAGCTCTTTCCCGGGGCTCCCCGCTGAGCTGCATCGCCCTCGCTTCCTTGCAGCGCCCGCTCCTCTCTGCCCATCCTCGCTCCCGTTCCTGTCTCTTCAGGCAAGGAGCTCAGCGCATTGCACAGCAAAAGGTAACCTGGTGTAACAGCTATGTGCCTACAAATATTGGCATATTTTTCTCAGCAAGAAGTCATCGTCTGTCTGGTGCTCATTGTCCCCAAGGTACAGTGACCTGACCCCCTCACCATGTCCCTTCTGGCTCGCGTCCCCCAGCAGAGCGAGTCTGAGGTTTTGTTCCACATCCACTCCGGCAACACGGATGCTTGGAGGAATTCAGACCAAGCCCAGCTCTCAGAAACAGCAATCCAGCCCCAGAACTGGATTCAAAGGGAATTACCTATCTCAGAACAAAGGCTCGAATCACTAATTTCTACAGCTTGCTTAAGTCCCTCCACCCAGGAAATCTTTCAATCCAGTATTACAATGCCAAGCCAATCGCCGAGGGCTTCAAGCCTGCTCACAGCTGGCTCTGGGTGGTTAGAGCTGCTGTGCGGTGTCACAGACCCTGCTCCTAATTACAGGTATGGTGCTTGTTTAGGTGTTTCTGCAACCTCCTCATCACAGAGAGTCCTGTGAAAGCATTTCAGTGATGCTTTGGGGGAAAAAACAGAGACACCACGGTGGAGCCCCAGACAAACCACCTTTGGAAGGGGAGGGCCAGCAGCACTGCCAGGCAAAATGGAAAAAAAAACCACCACCACCACCAATAAACCAGCAGGATCACAGCTTCTTTCTCCCCTTCCTGCCACCCTGAGCAGAACACAGGCAAGCCAGAAGTGACAGGGCAAAAAACACTCATGCAAACCATCAGTGGGGGCTGCCCAGGGATGCTGCAGCGACCCGGGGGTGCCTCAGCAGGCACAGCAAGCAGGGACCTCGTGCTGCAAACCTCCCAGCACCAAAACCAGCCAGTGCTCCAGGGAAACGTATACCAAAGCGAGGGTCAGGGCTTTGGCGTTCATTCAGACACATCCAAACCATTTTGGTTTGCTGATTCCTGGCTTGCCCAACAGGTAAAGTTTAAAGGTTAAGTGAAACAACAACAACAAAATCAAACCCAAGAAGGATTCTCAGTGATTTCTGAGCAGGGTCAGGGAGCACTGGCTCGTACCAGCTCTCTGGGAGGGAAGAGCTGTAAACAAACAGCCTCCACACCTTCCTCCCACGCAGGCAGCCAGCCACACTGAGCTGCTATCTCCTTTCATTCAACTCAGACAGCCCCCAGTGTTAAAGATAATTAACCTTTTTTAGGATTATTTTTCATGTACGGCACGCTTACATTTCGCTGCTAGAGGAGCCTCTAACCCAGCCCAATTAACCACCCCTGGCGAGGAGGGGAGTGGGAACACGAGCTGTCATTGCGGAATTACACATGGGCAGCTGGTGATGGGGCACCAACACCGTCCCTTCTGCAGCCTCATCCCACAGACAGCAGCCTCTCCATGAGCTGGCCGAGCTCCTACAGACCCAGGCACCACCGTATCCGTCCCTGCTGAGCGCTGAGAGCTGCTGTTAATGCAACATTCACGTGAGCCCTAAATCCCCTCTCCTGACAACCGACGTTGCATATCTGGGTTACTTCAGCCCAAACAAGCCCTGTGGCAATGATCCATTCCGCAGAATTAAGCAAGCACAACTGCTTTCCACCTAAGCTCAGCAGAATCTGCAGCTCGGCGTTTGATCGGTTTTCATCACCAGAATTGTTTGGAGAGGTGGGAGCACGCAGCCAAGGCAGATTTAGGAAATACCAGGGCGTTTAAAGATATAAAAGCCTGGCATGGGTTCAGAGATTTTCCATACAGAACTATTATTCAGGCTTCCAAAATGAGATCTACATGTACATACATATATGTATGAATGTACATCTATCTACGCATACCATGGGCAGGATGTCTGGACACTATGCGCAGCCAAGTTAAGTTATTCCAGCAGCAGGAGAGGGCACAGTGTGGGTGTTTTTCCACTCCTGCCACTGCAGCAAGTATTCAGATTTGGCTGCGGTTTGTGCAGGAGCCACAGTTGGACTGGGGACCAGAAAATGCTGAGCCAGGGTTTCACCCCCTTTGCCCAGCCTCTCTGTGGGCCCGGGGAAATGCTTGGCTGCTGTTATGAAACAGCATCCGAAAATGGGTTTGTTCCACAGTGAAATGATGACAGCCTTGACCTGCTTTGCAGGCAGCCCGGCTCTCTGCCAGGCTGGTGAATCAAGCGATTCCGAACAGCCAAATCCACCAAACATCAAAGGAAACGAAGCTGTTCCCATGGGACTCGTTCTGCTTTCTGGCCGCAGGAACGTTGCCTCAGAGCTTCCCTTTGAAGAGCACAGGCAGCGAGGTGCAGCGGGAGCCCCGGCAGCTCCTCGGCGGGACCCGCTGGCTCAGCCGAGCCAGGCTTTATCCTCTCCGCGGTACAAACCAACATGTCTCAAAATGACTGTGAAAAATCCATTGCAAACATAATAGGAATGAAAAGGAGGGGTAAAAATAGCTAAGAAAAGGAAAAAGGTAGTAAAAGAATTAGGGCCGTTTGCAAAGGGTTCATGTTTCCAAAGAAATTCCTTACTGGTTGCCAGCTGTCTGAGCCCTGAAACTTGGCATAGCTGCAACAGACACTGAATTCGATACAGACATTTGGTTCCCCATATTAATCATGTAGAGTAGAAATGGAATACATCATTTATGTGTTTGCCTCACCAGCTAAGGCTTTAGCCTTATTAGACTTAATGGAAACCTTCCCTTGACTTTTTTCTTGCCCAAAATTTCAGCTCCAGATTACACCTCCAAGGAGACATCACTTGGAAAAATAATAAAAATAAATAAATTAAATTAATATATATATATATATATGCAGCTGTGTCCCACCACCCAGCAGAGAAATGCAGACAATGCAGGCTTAACTCTTGCACAGTCGGCAGTAAAATGGGCTGCTCTTTTGCCCTTGCACAGGACAGAAACCCCAAAAGACTGGAGAAAAAGAACATCAGAGTCAAAGCGCAGGGGGTGGAGGGGGAGTCGGGGGGAAGAGGGACATCTTGGGCATCCTGCAGGAGCCCAAGAGGGACGGGCAGTCAGGACACCCGCTCCTGGGCAGCGTTTGCAGGACTGGGCTACACCAAGTGAAGCAAAATGGTCCCGTGTGACCTTAAAAGACAGTAAAAGGTTAATGCGTGTCTCTGTGGCTCAGCGAGAAAAGGCTTTGATGTGCCTCGAGCCTTGCCCACGGTGCAAGTGCCAGGAGGGGAAGAAGAGGTGATTCATTGCAGTATCTCTCCTTTCTCCTTCAAACACCAAACGCCCACACAATTAATCTAAAACCTTAACACATCAGGGGGGTTAGTATTAAAATACATGCCTTATGCCAGTATTGTTCTAGAAATGTCTTTTTTCTTTCTTTCAGCTACTCCCACAGGGCTGAAAGCACAATACTTGTGCATGCGTCTGATGTGCCACAGACATCACAAAATGAGTCAGGTCCTCAGCTGGTATTATTCAGCTTGGCTGTCCCAATGGTTTTAATTCTTTTTTATTTTTATTTTTATTTCTGTGCCTCCTGCCAAACATTTCCCCCTCTCACATTCTGTCTGCAACAATAGCTCCATAATATATAATTGTATCGTGAGCATCTCTGCAGGCCCTCCCAAAAACAAAATAGATGTGTCAATGTTGCTGACAAAGCAGCCGTGTCTGGGTGGCATTTTCCTTAACTATTCCTGACATCAATTTCCAAATCCTACTTTTGCTTTTCCATGTAAAAAGAACTTCTCCTTCAATCCTAGTTATCTGATATAGTAACTCTTAAAATATGCTTTTGAATAATTTTATGGTGGGAGCGGATCTTCAGGTTTTTCATGGCTGGTGCATGAACGCAAGTCCTTTCCCCTGCTCTCACAAGTCTCCACATCGTACCATTCCCATTGCACCCCTGATCATCTTGTCCCTGTTTGTGCTCACTGGTCTGGTGGATAGAAACTTTCTTCTGATTTCCATCATAAAGCTTTTGCTACAACTATTTATTAATTAATACAAGGGAGGGTACTTTGCTTGGAGCTTGTTGTTGTTCTGGGGAAATAAAAAGCATTTATATTTTGTCCTCTGCTTATTTAAAAGGTCAGCTGGTGACCTAAGTGATGGGGTTGGTTTCATGTTGTATTTCCATACCTTCTGGCAGACATCACCTCCTTTTTGTGACTGGAAGAACTGCACTGCACGTGGCTATGCTGCTGCAAAGCCCTCACATGATTTCCAAGTCTGTGCCAATCATACCAAACAAAAACATTTTTCTTTTTCCAAAATGTTATGTCTGGGGCCATTACAATGCATCCCAACACAACGATTATCATACCATGTCAGACCAAAGGTCATTCCAGCTCAAAACCCCGTGTCTTACCACAGCCCAGGAGAAAATAAAAGTACGGGGAAAGCTTGTTTGACTCAACAGATCTTCCTCCCTTCCAGAAGCCTGCAACACAAGCACTTTCTAGAGGTCATACATGAAGTGTTTGCATCAAAGAGCCCTGTACAAGGAGTTCCGCACGGACAGCATCGACTGCATTTGATGCTCTCCAGTTCCTGCATTAGGGGAAACAGCAAACGAGTCTTTGCTGTTCACCTCCTGCATACAGCTCCACTGTTTCCCTGCCAGCAGCCTGCAGAGGAGTGCAGAAGAGCACTGACAAAGAGCCCTATGATAACGTGGCCATATAGCTTTATGACAAAGACTCACAACAGCGTACCTCATGACAAAGTTAAGGCAACAACCCTCTCTTTGGCCATTTGTCACCCTCCAGGGAAGGCTGACAAAGAGACTGATGGTGCCCATCCAAAAGAAGCGATAAAGCCCAGCCAAGCACTGGCTCCCTCCACCCCTTGGTGCCAAGGGGATGCTTCCCAGCTCCAGGGCAGCACCTGCCCGTTTACAGGCCAGGACACCGGGTTATCTCCTGCTCCTGCCACCCACAGCATTGCAAGGTGTCCTATTTTCACATACATCAAATACCCAAGCAACTTGTAACGCGCTGTTCTTGAAACTCCTGTGAAACAGATCTGCTCTCTACAACTACTCATTTATTTAAAGGTTAGCCAAAAGCAAATACAACAGTGCAACACCCACCTTTTACCCCCAGAACAACGGAGCTCCCTCCAATGGTAATCAAAAAGTCATTTGGTCGCAGCCTGCTAATCTGCAGTGACAGGTTTGTTCTCTGTAAACAAATACCCGAAATGGGGGGAAAAGACCAAGTTATGAACTTTTTGTTATGTACCAATCTAGTAGCAGTGTTAGAGCTGAAAATGCCTCACCTGAAAAAACAGACCAAACTCTCTAGGAGAAGGAGGAAACAAATACGACTTTATCCATTTCTTACTTGTGCTGTGGTGCCAGATGCTTTTCTCCTGTTTCTTGCACATAATATAAGGAGACAACTTAAACAAAACCAAGATGCCACTGTTCCTTGGTGTCCCTCAGTCCTAATGCAACAAACCCCACTTTCTCGAAGCAAACTGCCAGGTGAAGCCCCCAGCTTTTGCCCCCAGAGGCCAATTCTGGTGCTGAGGGGTGACGTGGTGTCAGACCATGGCCTGGGTCTGCAAAGCTTACAGCAGCTAGATTCAGCTTAGTGAGGAACAAAGCTCCAACAAAAACTCCTGCTTTGTGTAAGGGAACGAAGCGCTTCCCGCTGTAACACCTACAGCCCCTGCAAGGAGCGGTGCCGTGAGCTGGGACGCGCTTTTTCCACGCCTGTGACCTTACAGAGCCACGTGAAAGGAGAGGAGCTGGTGGTTGGGCAGCAGCAGAGCCCTTCTCTTTGCACCACCTGGCTTTCCCTTGTGGAAATCCCTGCACGTGGGCAGGAGGGCAGCTGGAGTAGGGCGGCGTGACAGTAAAGTGGCACCAGGAAGTTTGGTGGGTGTCAGCAGAGCACTGTGCATAAGGCGACCATCACGTTTTGCAAGCTGAGCCGTATTTCAGCTCAGAGGCCAACCTGTCGGCCTCCTCGTCTTTCCTGGTATTTCAACACCAGCTCTACTCTCCCAGCAGAAGTCAGCCATGCAGTCTGTGGAGCTGGGAACTGTGCAACGCCAGGTATCTCACACACCTCTCTGCCTGTTTGCACAAGATGCGGCCTGGTCCTACGGTTTAAAAAAAGCAGTCAGCCTCTGCTTCGGAACAGCTTATTGCTTTTTTTTGTCATTTTGAGAGGCCAGGTAAAACAAAAAACAAAACAAAACAAAACAAAAAAAAAAAAACAAAACCAAAACAAACAAACAAACAAACAAACAAAAAACACTGGAATTCAGGTTCGCATGTTCTCTGTAAAGCCAGGCAATTACTGCCACAGAAATAACACAACTCCACAAGTCACTCTCCCTGGGTCACCCAGTGGCAGCAGCTAAATCCAGCAGCGCTGTGGTTGTTTCCACCAGTGGAGAACTTGGTGCATTGCTCCTGCTTACAGGGGCAGCAAGGGAAAATGCATTCCCAGAAGAGCTTGCACCCCTATTCCCATCTACTCACCCCATCAAGAAACACAGAACAACAACAAAAAATTCTTAAACCTTCACATCCAGGGTGTGAAGACAAATACGAAGAAGGCACCAAGCATTTTTTCTAATCTAGAGATCAGTGAGAGGATAACTCCTGAACACTGGCTACTTCCGCGTGCACTTCCACCTCCCGGTCCCATTTCAGATCTAATGTCTTTCTGAAGTGACAGGCCACCTCTGTTCCTTCCGAAGGGGTGTTTTGAAGTGTTGAAGTGTGCGTTTGCTCTTCAGCTCCACAGGAGCAAGTTGAGCAGCTAAACATTTCAGTTGCGTATACTCCTTCCCCCTCCACATTGTTATTTCAGCCTTGCCTCTGAAGCCCTGAAAGAAGGAAGATGACTGAAATCAAAGCTTTCCAAGGACACACACCCAGCCTGTCTGCTCAGAAGCCCATGTTGGCGTTTGCAGATCTTTCAGGGAAAGCTCTCACAAAAGCTGCCTCTCTGATGTTAACAGCAGACCGGGCTGTGCTAGGGAGTTAAATACTTCTATTATTATGCCGTCCAGTGCCTCCTTCAGACCAGGCATGCCAAACATTTGTGACATGGTGTATTTATCTCATACGGACAATACTTTGGATCTCCTGAATCTTGCCGGGCTGCTGCCGGAGAGCTCCCACTCTTCAACAAAGCTTTCCTCTTCTCGGCTTCCCTCCACAAGTTTGCGTGCCTTTTATGCTTGCAGTAATCAAGATGCTGCAAGAAGAATCTCAATTAGCAACAAAAAGTCAGAAAGAGAAGACACGGTGGAAATGGCACCCATCGCTGACAGCTGTAGGACATGCGCTCTCTAATGATCTGCCGTTGGAGATTGTTTGGGATGATTAATAAGACATAATGACAGATGATGAATATCTTAAGAGCAACAGCATTCCTCCTACTTACTGCGCCAGTCTAACAGAGCTGACCTTTTCATAATGCCTAGTAATTTTCATATTACATCCTGAAAACACGGCTGAAGTGAGCATGCTGAATTGCAATACGGTACCACAAGGGACACACCAAACAGGAGAAAGGTGTTAGCAAAACGTGACAAATTACTTATCTGCAACTTCACAGACCAAGGCTCAAGTCCAATTTGAGATTCCGAGTGATATATGCTTGATGGATTCAGCTTAGTCACATCAGACAGGCTGGCCCATAATCCACTTTATAACTGTCGTGCATTAGTTGATAATGCTCCAGGAGGATTGGCAAGACAGAACGGGACGGTAACAGAATTACCTCTGTCACCTACCTCACACCTTCAGCTTAGTGAGCTCAGGTCAGAACCAGTGAGTCAGCGTGCAGGACCTCGTCACAACACGGCCTGTTCACAAGCCACGTCTCTCACACAGTTGCACAATATATATTGTTTTCCATCCTGTTGTCATTTAGAAAAGGTTGAAAATAAACACGGTTTGGGGATGAAAAGCTGCGTGATTCACTTTGAGCTTTCTGAAAAAAGAATGAGGGAGGGTGTACGTTTCAAAACCCCGCTTCAAATAAAAAATTCAAAACTATTGTTTGACAAATATTGAAATGAAACATTTCAGTCATTCTGTCTTTTTTTGTGACAGGTTGCTTGGTGCTTTTCTTTCTTACTGAAATATTAGCTGAGGCTTATATTAATATGCAAAAATATATCTGTTAAGGCAATTTTTCATTCTTCATCCAAAATCATCTAAAATTACAACTGTATTTCATGCTCCTTTACTTCATAGCCATCTTATCTTTCCAGGACATACATAGGATTATTGATGTTGAAAGTGGACTGGAAATGATAGGCAAAAAATATGTACATCCTTGTGCCAACTTCTGTAGCCCCCAGATCATGGAGAAGGGAGCCTTTCCTCACATCCAAAGAGAGTAGCTCTTTGCATGGACAACTTTGGTTTGCAAAAAAACAGCACTCATGTCTGAATGGGCCAGCCGGTCCTACTTGAAAAGACACATAGCTCTAGCTAAATGACACCGTGGTCAAGAGCAATCCATTTATCAGATCTCTTTCCTTGAGCTTTCAGTTGCCCTTCAGCCACTGGTTGCTGGGAGCAGGACACAAGCAGAAGGTCTCTTGGCAAAACACCGAGCAGTGCAGAACAGTGGTCTGCAAGGAGCAAGAAGATTTTTCTAGGACTAATGAGATGTTCCTCAGGCGCAGAGGAAATCACAGCCTTGTGGCTCTTTTCTTCCCGTTGTTCTCCTGGACTGTGCCTCTTTATGGTGAGTTTGTCATTAGATAGACTTCGTTCTGGGCTTGGCAGATGTAAATGCAGAGTTGTCTTAATAAAACAGTGTCACAGCAGTCCACCTCACATCTTTTGTGCACATCTGTGATCTGCCAAGAACACTTTTTGGTGTCATACAAAAATAATAAAGATAGATGTAGTTAATAAATAGGTAAGTACATTTTCAGCCCTCTGAGCTCCTCATTTTCTTCCAGCATAAGCCCATTTTTTACAGCTGACTGCTGTGATCTTCCGAGGGATGTGCTGATGTGGCTTGAACCAAGTTAATTTGCTTCCTTTTCCTTTTTTTTTTTTTTTATAGGATTGCAGATGTCATCAAAAATAAACAGTGCGGGGGGGTCGGAAGGGGGAAGACCGGGCAAAGCAGAAACTGATTCAGAAACTAATTAAAATAAAGCATAGTTCTCAAAACCTCTTTAAATTATTCAGATGTCACAATCCAGGGAAAAGCAGATCTGTTCTAGCATTCTGCTCTGCCTTTTTTTTTTTTTTCTTTTTTTTTTTTTTTTCTCCCTGCCAAAATAACTACTCTAATTAAACGTTGATGGTATCTCCAAGTGAATTCAGGTTATCGCAGCCAGGGGTTTTGGAGGCATCTGAAGATCTCCAAGTTCCAGTAGCGCTGAAGAGCTAAATGCGTGTTCCTTGCTGAAAGTGCTGAGACTAAGGAGCCAGGAACTGAGGGCTGAGAGACCCGGCACTGCTGCCAGCAGCCCTTGTCCTCAGACGAGGTTGTAACCCGGTGCTGTACGGCGAAGGGTGCAGCTCCTGCACGTCTGGGTACTTGAGAATGATCTGATCTGATCATCAAAACCCTCCTGTTGTCCCATTTTCAACAAATAACACAAACCCCAACTAAAACTACTAAGCACAGTTTCAGACAAATAGCAGCAGATTAATGAGCTCTTTAGAGTGGATTTTTAAGCCAACGGGTGCTTGCACCAAGCAAGCAGCTTTCCAAAGCCTTGTCTTCGTTTCACATCTCCCCAGCAGGAAATGTAGCAACCCCCAGTGCAGCGGGGCAGGCCAGCATTTACTGGTCTCCCAGTTTTATGTGGTGAAAAAGAAATTCCTCTAGTGTGACCTTTTCTTCCCATGTGAATTTCTCAGGGAGACACCCAAAGAAATAACTGTTTCAGGCTGGTTCCTGGGACATTTGTGGTGGCTGAACATGCTTGCAATGCATTAAAGCACTGCAGTCTGTGGACATGAGAAATCAAACCCTGCTCAGGCAGGAGCTGGGTGCTGGCTGCACCCAGGGCCACTCTGCTCCCTGCCACACACATCTCAGGCTCCCTCAACAGCCTGGGGCTCCCCGAGACCTGGATGCTCTCTACCGAGGGGCAGCTTTTATTAAACTGTGTGCCTAGATGAAGTAATGAGGTTGTCCACCCAGATGAGCACGGGCTGCAGCCTGTGCCTGGCCAGCTCCCTGCATGGGACGGTGGAAAAGCTTTGCCACGTGCCCCTGTGCCATGGGGAAAGGCCCTGCTCAGGGATGCACTGGGCTTTGTCTCCCCTCTGTCCATCCCCAGCTTTTGATGGAGAACCAGCGGGTTCCACCTTGGCACCACTCCACTGTGGCTCAGGGGTTGGCAACCACAGAGACTTGCTTTTCCCCCTTCCACCTGCTTAAAAAAAATATAAAAAAAAAATAAAAAAATATTTCCTCTGGCAAGGTCTAGAGAATACAAACAGCCAAGACGATAACTGCTGTCAGTGAGCATATGGAAAAAAGACTTTATCCAGCTCTAGATCATTAATTCTTGGTTAACCTACTTACTGTCCCCAGCAGTAGCTGTTACTGCTGCAGGTGCTCCCCAGCCCTCACCTGCAGAAAATCCCCAGGCTCTGTCACTTTGCTGCTGCCTCTCAGCTCCCACAGGGCCAAGATGTGACCTCTGACGTGGGGCTGTCCGCACCCCAGGAACCCCACTTCTCCCAACCCTAAGAGCTTTCCTTAGCCTGCTCCCCGTGCCACTGCTGTGCACCCTGGAGTAAATCCAGACCCAGCCCCTGCCCACACTCAGCTCCATTCACTCGAGCGATTCTCAGCGCAGTCTCTCCTGCAGCTGTTAATCTGTCATTAGCGTGCCATAAGTCAGCCAGACATACTGCACCACTACAAAACCTCAGCAGAGTGGAAAAAATCATTTGCTTTACTGTCAACATAAAAACTTTTTATCTTCATTGACAGTTTTATTCGGAAAAATCTCTGCTATATTTTAATTTGGCTCTAATGATAGCTCTCACAAAGCAGGATCTGTGCGTTAAAGTTTAGCGCGAGAGCAGCTGCTAATTTTCTTTTTCCGCTTTTTGGTTTTGTTTAACAGCTATTTCTGAAGAAAGGGTGGTGTTTTGCTGTTTGTTTTGGGGTTTGTTGTTGTTGAAAAAAAAGGCACATATTGCTGATAACACCGCAAATTGTCTATTTACCAATGGCTGCTAAACCCAGCTTCCTCCACATTACCAGCAGCACTGAAATGAAAAGAGACACCTCGAGATCTTTATCTAGCAGGACACCTGCAATTTATTTCCCAGAGACTGTGCTACACGTTTCAGTGCAATAGTGTCCTGCCTTTGCTCTGGCAATGTCCATCTCCTGCTGTAATAACAACGCCGGTGCCTTGGAGTGGAGTCAGAACGCAGGGGCTAGAGGAACAGCATTTAGCTCTAATTGCACTGAGCAGGGCTGGTGCTGAGAACAGAGGCAGTGCTAATGGTCTGAGGCCATGTTTTCTGCAAAATAAGTGAAAGAAATGACGGCATCATTGCTCTGCCCAAACTTCTGAGCTCATTTTATCTTTTACTGAGGCTGTAGTCCCAGAGCTGCATTAACCAGGTTTTCCTGGTTCAAGCCCACGATGAGTTCATGCACGGGGAGAGTACCTAAAACAACAACCGAGCTCCTCTACTTGGCCAAAACCCAGCAGCCTTCCAGAAAATGTTTCCTTTAGAAACAGCAACACCTCTACAGAGCTCACAGCCTTCCAGCTCTGTGTTTCTGTGAAATGAAGTTCATAAAAATCTACCAGCCACATCCTCGTTGGTAGAAAATGGCTTGCACCAGGCCAGCACGTTGATTCCCCCTCCTGCCAGCCGCACCAAGGAGCAATGAAGGCAGTTCCATCCCCCGGGAAGGCTGGCACGGAGACAGGGACACGGAGGTGTTCAGCAGGTCTGGGGGCAGTTCCCCCCACACCACAGCCCATAATAGGACCTAAAGTGCGTAAACCCAAGCGCTCTGCCTTTAAAAGCTCAGTATGACACACAGCTTGTGGTAACATTAGACAAAAACCACCAGAGGCTGACTGTTAAATAAATAAAGTTTGCAAAAGATGTTCCAGAGGGATTGTGCTGGCTTCGGCTAGACACGGACAGCGAGAATGTCAGTTGGTTTCAACTGCTGCAGGATCTGGTTCTGTTTGTTTTATTTTAAATCGTAACAATATGAAACTGATCTTCCAAAACACTTTCTTTTTTTTTTTTTCTTTCTTTTTTTTTTTTTTCTTTCAAAAGATAAAACCCCAGAGCAAGAATATTTGTGCTGGAAAAAAGTCTCTCAGATGAATAGCTTTGCACATACAAGGATAGAATTGCCTGAAATAGCTTTGTTTTGAAACAATGCATTGTCTCGCAGGAATTTTAGACATTCTTTAGGAAGGCAGCACTTGGTATTATATTTCATGCCTTTCAAAGTATCTGTTTTCTTAGGAAATGAAGGAAAGGGATGGGAGAGTGATGTTTTTCACCAAATTGACTTTGCACTTGTAAGGATCCAAGCAGGAAGATGCATTAGAATAGTCAGGAGAGAAAAGATTACATCCTATTCACCACAAACGGCAGAAAAAAAAATAAAAGAATGCTCTCTCCAGCTTATTTGCATGAAGAGAAACTTTGTTTGAAGTCTCCTTGTTGCTAAAAAGCTTGTTTCAGCCTGACAGATGAATGCCTGAGAACTGCACAGGTGACTACAGGAGACCACAGCTGACAAATACCACATCAGGACAGATCCCATCGGCCCAAACACAGCCTGTGTGTTTTACTAATAGTTTATTGTCCATTTCACACATGCATGTTAAGCCTTTTCTGCTAGAGCCCATGCAATGAGGTACTGATTGGATAAGAACCCTGTATCCAACGCCTCCAAAATCTGAAAGGTCTGATCTGGCGGTCTGCTTCATATCCATCTGTCTCTAAGGTCCAAGGCACACGCTGGTCCCTTTCCCCATGGATACAATATTCTGATCCGGGTTCACTTACAAAGCCCCCAGGACTCAGATTTCAGGCCTGGAGTATCACTTATCTTCAGTCCCCTGGTGCTTCCATCAATTATGGGAGCACCACAGAGAAAAGAAATAAATGAAAAACTAGCAGGTACACAGGCTTTCCGCATACGGCTTTCTCTTTCCAAGCTCCAAGGCACACAACTTCCCCCCACACACAAAGTACACATACACATGTGCACACTGCTGTGGTGCACGTGTGTCTGCCTCTGCACCTTGTCCGGGGGCTGGCTCACACCTCAGCTTCCCAGCTTCGTCTCCAGTTGGTAGTTACATCTATCATTCCAATCATTTTGTCATTTGCATATTTCTTCTGAAGAAAGGTCCTCGGTGGGCCCGTTATTACTCACTCTCTATTTCCAGCGTAAATTTTAAGTCACCTCTCTGTCCCTCGTGCAGCCCACGCACTGACGCAGCATCTTCTCACCCTTCTCTCCCACACAGGCAGCTCATGAAATTACACTCCTAAGGCATATGGGGGATGATAGATGGTTGGTATTTATCTACGCCGTGCAGGACTGGCTTACTCAGAGGCTGGTAATGGATAAGAGAAGGTTTAGCCGGCCCTAGCGCCGTGCAGGATGCTCTGGCTGCCTACACAGAGATCCCTAATTGCTTAAAGAGTTGACTTCACAATAAATATTTCCGTGATTGACAGGATGACAGGCAGCCTCGGGCAGGAGGTCAGGGAGTGGAGCAGCTGATCGTTAGCCGGTGCCGGTTCGTCAGCCGGGGGCTGTGTGTGCAGAGCTCTTGGTCAGGGGGATGGAGGGAGGAGAGGTGGCGGGGAGGTGGGGCCGGGGGCTGGGAAAGGCCGGGATGAATCGGTGTTTGTGTTTGTGCCCCCGTCGGAAAATACGACCACGCAAAGTGAGAATCCAGCTATAAAAGTCTGGTTTTCTACTTCCCCTCTCCCATCAGTAATTAAGTGCAGGAAATCACTTCCCTGCAGACACGCTGGTAAAACACACTCACAACCCATCTCACTTTCATGTCGGGGCTTTTTTTTTTTTGCCTTTTTTTTTTTTTTTTTTGCCTTGCCAAGGTGACGAACACGGGACCAATAAATTTGCCTCAGAAAAAAAAATATTAGCTTGGAGGAGCTGCTTCATCATCTTCCTTCTGCTTTTTTATAACAGCCAGTGTGGCAATATCCGCTTAAGTTTAGAAAGCATATTGTTACAGGATGTGTGGGAACCGCAAATACCATCTGAGGCCAAGTTACAGTAAATCCTATTCTGAGCGTCATTAATGGAAGCGCTTCCTTCTCATCACAAAAGCAAACGAAGGAAGGTCCATTAATTTTTCACTTGAGGAGCAGTAAGAAGGCACTTTAAAAGAAGGGGGAGGAAGGACTGCAGCTGGGCCCATGGGCAGCTTTACGGCTTCACACCCCGCAGGGCTCAGGGCTCTGAAACCAGCCCTGGCTGGGGACCACCGAGGCCTGAGTTCCGCTCGTTGCTTTAGGAATATCTAAAATACAAGCTCCATTTGAATCCATAATTATGTTTGTATTAGCAAGATGTTAGTTACTGAGGCCACACACTGCAATAAGCAGCTAATCGTTATTTCTGTTGTTCCTGGCCACTGCCTGCAGTACAGTAGAATAAAGCAGAAGAAACCCATTTTCTGCTACTTCGAGTGCAATAAGACATGAGGTAGTAAACGTTTCACTTGGGCTTAGCATTTACACTTCCTGGGCTTCGTATTCCCCTGACTGACACCAAAGTGAAGCAGGACCAAACGTGCCAAAGTCAATGGAGTTAAGCTAGGGTGAAAATCAAGCCCTCTATTACTGCAAATCAATTTTCCATTTGTTTTAATAACATTAATTTAAATGAACTCACTTGATATTCCTGTTGTCTGCATTGTTTATGCCAAGGGTAATCCTGGGCAAACCTGGGTGCTCACGGCTTCTCAGCCCACTCACATGTGAATGTCTCGTTCCAATTACAGTATTAACAGTGTTTATTTTTGATCTTGTATACTGACGCCAAGTGCAAGGCATGCAGTTAACTTAAAAACATGTAGCAGACCTCAGCCAATCCAGCACTGGTTATTGACCATCTCCTTGACTTTGGGGCCCATTTAGGTTTCCATTTTTGCCTGCACACCTATTTGTACCATGGCTGTGAGCGTGGTGGAGCTGTCAGAAGTGCAGGGTGCGTGTCCCATTGCTGGGCTGCCTCCACACCACCCTGGGGGCCAACGCTCCTGCTGCACCCTTGGTCTCTTGGCCTCAAGAAGTCACCAGAGCACCAGTTAGCCATTAGTTCCAGTTTCAGATGAAAGGGGAAAAAAACAGTTTACTCTCAACTGGATGCAATCTTACAAAAATATTTATATATATTATTTATTTATTTACTTGTTTTGTGAAAGCAAAGTGTATTTTGTGCTCACAAAAGGCACCACGTGGATGGCCCTAGAAGAAAACTCCATGTCTTTACCCAAGGTACTTCTGGTACCCATGCGAGCTTACGCGGACATCCTTCAGCCTGACTGGAATAATTACTTCCAGGACCACTGAGTCGGTTCACTTCAGTACCACCAATCTATCTACCAAGACTGGGCATGACAAGGATCACACCCCACAAAGGTTATCCTACAGACAAATAAATGAGTTTTTACTGTCTCTCAAATATTTTTGTTTCTCCCTCAGGTGAAAGGGGCATTTGAGTCCAGTACCGGCTTTTCCACTCACTCTGTGCATTGCATACTGACCTGCGTTGCATTTCCATTGCAGCACATAAAACACCAAGTCCCAGCCACGTGAAGGTTTTAGGATTTAGCTTTTGATAGAATTCCCTCTGATCACAAATAATAATGAACATTAAACTTCGCTACAGCTGATGATAATATTCAATGGCAAAAGTAAGTGTTTAGAGACAGAATGTGCCTTGCCACTGTAAAAATAATTGCTTGGAGATCAAGGATGAGAAGCTTTTCAACACAAATCTAATTCTCGTTCCACTGAAACCTGGCCACAAAGAGGTGAACAGGATAATATTCACAGGGAAAAAATTAAGCTAGGTTTCATTTTCTAAAGTTTTATGCTGTGAAGACCCGTGTCCACTAACAGAGTATGAACATGAAAATATGTCTTGCTAATGCCATTGTAACAACACATCTGAAAGCATTATAGGAAGAGACAGGGCTAAACCACATCCACCTAAAGACAAAAAGTATGAAGAAACGCCTCCAGAGAAAAGTAATGTGGCATGAAGATGCTTTTTTTAACCCATGAGTAGCATTTAGGGGAAACATTGATCAACTTTGGGATTATAAATCAGCATTCAGGGCATCAGCCACAGGACTGTGATGCACATGTATGGGATTTAATGTGACCTCATAAGGAGAACCTTCTTGAACCTAAAGCCTGTAGGAGAACCACGTCACCCATCTGAGCTTCTTCACAAAAGGTTCCCCAGTGCTGCATACAGGGCTCTGACAGATAACGTGAAGCCTCTAATGAATAGAACATCTAATTCCTGGAAAAGTCCAGTCCTTGTTGCTTCATAATACTGTAGTGAAGATTGATAGTCATAATAAAAAAATCTTAGTATGTCTGCATTTTCTTACATATATTAGGTAGATTAGCAGGATACTGCCAGCAGAGGTGCGATAAACAGATATAAATTATGGTTTACGCATTCTGTGAGGTGCGAGTATTAGAAGCCTAAGTATTTCATCAGATGCATACTTCACATCTCTTTCCCTCAGCTGATAAGGCAAACACTGAGTAGTCACCAAAACCTTAAAAGAAAAAAAAATGGCTATAGATGAAGGGGCACGCTCTGAAAGGCCACAAGACAGTGCCAAGCTCTGAAAGGCCCCTGTAATAGAATGGCAGATTTAAAATTCCTACTGGCTTTGTGAGCCACCAGCAAACCACCACATGATGAAGCATATTTTGTGGTATGGACCCGACTCTTTGGTTGCACAGAAGAAATAATGTTTTCAGCCTGCCTTGAAATCTATTTTGACTTTCTGCAAGAACTGTGTCCCTGCAAAGTGCTTCCAGTACTGGGCCATGTTTGTGCATCACTTCAAGAAGGACACGAGAATGGTGAAGGGAACAAGGCGAAAAGGGGACAGGGAAGTGAACAGTGAGAGATAAGAGGGAAGAATAATGAAAGAAAAGTGAATGGGAAGGAGGGGTGTGTAATGAAAGCAAGCACAGGAAAGCTGTTTAAAAAGAACTAGGGAAATCACCACTGAATGACAGCACTTTCAGTTCCATCATTGTTCTGCTCCGAAGCCTTGGTTTCCATACTCTGCATCACTTCTGACTGACCAGAAACCCAGCCCCAGGAGAAACAATACAGCTGCCTGGGCCAGCAGCCAGGATGCTGTCTGCCTAAGAACATTTTTATTCAACTTGAGGTTACAATTCTTTGTTTCTGAAAATGCAACATTTGATATAAACCCAGAGTGCTGACCTATTCCTTTTGAAAATTGAGAAGTGATTTGGACTTCTGTTCCAGCTTTTGATTAAAAAGCTTTTAAGTGAAAATCTCAAAAAAAGTCCTAAGAAAATTCTACGCCAAACCCACTTTTCTGGCCTTTACTTCCCAATAACCAGGGAGAAAATAACTGTAAGTGGAGGGAACAGAGACACACGTAAGTTACTTTAAGGAGTATTCATTTTCCTTAACAAGGGACTTTAACAGGATGATGACTCATGCAATACAGATAAGCAGAAACAAATAAATCAAGAAATTAAATAGATACAGAAACAAACAGAAAACACTCAGAAGTGAAAGCATTTATTTAAAAAAAAATGCAGAAAAGGGCAGAGGGAATGGACTACTTCTGTGCTAAATACCACCCAGTTTTTCCAGGACCTTTCCCAGGTCCAGGTCTCCTTCCAGCACCCAGCTGCAACACACGCCACCACCCACCTGCCTGATCTCTTTGAAGTAAGACCCTGGTAGGGGTACTGCAGGGCTACAGAACAAGAGTATGATCATCTTCTACATTAATATACCTTGGAGATAAAAGAGAGATCATAGTAGAAACAGGCTATTTCTGTTTTGTTGTTGTTGTTTGTTTGTTTGTTTTTGTTTGTTTTTGTGTGTGTGTGTTTTATTATTATTTTTTTGTTTTGTGCAGTGTTTTTTTTTTTTTTTTTTTTTTAATTGCAGTTTCAGTTCTTCTCTGCCAGAGAGCCCCTGAGATGGAGAGGCATCTGTATTTTCATATTTTATGGTGCTCAAATCTTGACAGATCTGTTCAGCAGTATGTTTAGATCTGTGATCACAGAATGGTTGAGGATGGCAGGGACCTCTGGAGGTCGCCTGGTCCAATCCCCAGCTCAAGCGGGGACACTCAGCGCCGGGTGCCCAGGACCATGTCCAGATGGCTGTTGAAGACTCTTCAACCTCTCAGAGAAGAAGGATCACCTCCCTTGACCTGCTGGTGATGCCTTGCCTAATGCAGCCAAGAATACCATTAGCCTTTTTATCAGCAAGGGCACGTTGCTGACTCACGTTCAACTTGGTGTCCACAAGGACACCTCAGTCCTTTTCTACAGAGCTGCTTCCCATCTGGGTGGCCACCAGCACGCAGTGGTGCCTGGGGTTGTTCCTCCCCAGGTGCAGGACTCTGTACTGTGAGTTAGGGTGTGATTTTTACAATTAAACCAGCTGTACCTTACAGCGTTTCTACTTGCTATTTTCTCTTTTGTATTTAACGTTGTTATTTTTTACTTTTAACAATGATCAGATCCAGCTGATACACGCAAAATGAACAATGGCCCAATTAAAGCACCACCTTTCTTTTGTCTTTCAACCTGAGAAAATGCTTCAATTCTTTAATGCCCATCATTCCAGCATTTGCTGATGCTTTGTTTTAATGATGACAATCTGTTGCAGCTCAGACACAGAACTAACGTTTTCCCCCAGACACCCAGTCATTTGTTTCTTTGTGTGTGTGCTTTATTTTTTATGGGGCCAGCTGCTTTGTGATCAGCGAAATGTCAGAAAAATCATCTTACCATAACAAAGCTGAAAATAAAATATTCAAGGAAGCAAACTCCCATGGAAATATTTAAAGCCCTAACAAGGGAGAATTCTCATCTCTGTTCACATGGGTGACTCACTGAAGTAAATGGGAACTACGTGACTGCATCAAAGACTTCAGCACTGAAGAGCACAGATTTTCTCCCGGCCTCGGCCGTCAGGAATGAACTGACGAGTAAGTTCCGATGAAGAATCCAGATAGAGATAAACTCAGTCCGTGCTATCAGCCATGACCAGAGTACTGGAATGGTTTGAGTTACAGTATTTTCCTATCAAGATTAATTGTGTGCTTAAAAAAAATGTGTGTCCTTAAACGCGTTTTTATAAATCAAGCACTCTCATTCAACTCTTCAATTTGCAAATGGAATGAATGGTACTTAAAGGTCAAGACAGATGTGTCTTTGCAAATATAGAGGTTAATTAACATCTCAGGGACACGCGGAGTTAAAACTTGCAATATGGAAAAAAAGTGGTTTCCGTAAATATTGTAATTAAACAGAATGCTGTTTTTGTAATTGTTAGAAAAGAAAGCCCCAAATTACCAGGAGGAAAGAAATTAGAGCAAACAGATCTGCAGGAAAATATTCTCATTTTAAGTATCAGCTAAAATATAAACTGCCTATGAAAAATTCACAAAGATATGCTCATGATGCACTAAATTATCCTCCTGGGTTTCATAATTCTGTGAGTGTGTGCAATTAGTTAACGGTGGTGTTGTTATAAAACTACATACTGTGGCTGGCGGGTTTTGAAACTACTCCAGAAAGCAAAGTCTGACGCTAAACAACTATTGTGTTTGGGTATTAGGCAACAGGAAATCTGCCTGATGATAACTGAGTTATACCAAGCCCTGCAGCAGCCACTGAGACACTATGTCCATTTAATCTGCAGATGGCAAAGTAGATATGCCATTCAGAGCGGCATGCATGAGGATATGACATCTTTGTCTATATTAATCTCATGGCTGGCTTCACATGACTCATTCAACCTTTTTTTCTGTTACATGAAAGGGAAGTTAACTAGCAAGACCTCTGGGGATTTTTAAATGGGGCCGGCCCTGCTGAGATGTACATTTAAAGCCATAGAGCACGGAGCTACTCTCCACGTTCCTAAAGCCCTCGTGCCATGCACTTGTACGACTCCACTGGTATCCAGGCAAATCCCCTGCGTGTGTCATTAGCTCCTTCCCAAAGCAGTCTTGTTAAAGCAAAGAAGTGCGATGCCAAGAATGTGACAAACGGGTCAATATTAAAATATACACTGAGGTAACATGGGCTTTGTTATCCCAGTTATCAATAGGGAAATAGAATAAAATAAATGAACACCCTTAATTTTCAGAGAAGAAAAATATCTGCAGTATCTTTTCTTTCGCAAAGATAAGCCGACAGCTAAGGCAAAACGCTGCTGTGTCCAGAGGCAGTGGGAGGAGTGTAAGAGGGTTCCTCATCCTCTGCGGCAAGGCTGAGAAAAACGCCATGGATTTAGCTCTGAGTGGTTCACAGGAGCCTTGCTGTTTGGAATAACTTGATTTAGAGATGCTGCGCTCTGCTTTTGAATCAATATTCAGATAAATACATGTTCAAAGTGGAAGATCACTGGGGAGAAAATATCAAGCTTTTCATTCTCTCTCTCTCTCTCTTTTTTTTTTTTTTTTTTTTTTTTTCCAAAAAGCAAAAAACCCTCACAGGTTTGAGAAAATCCACACAATAGTACTATTTTCTGTTATAACAACTCTTTCAAGTTTCAGAGGAGACTGCTTTTAAAAGCAAGTGACATTCCACTCCCCAGAAAAGTGACTCCCAGCGATAGACAAGGCACTGAAGGTGAGGAGTGAACAGAGGCAGAGAGCCTGCATGGTCAGCAGTGGTCGTGTAGACCCTTCAGAGCAGGGGCTAGCAGAGGATGGCAAAGGGAAACTGAAAAAACAAAATAAATAAATAATAAATAATTTCTTAAAGCATTTTCAGAAGGAAAAGTAAACATTTCCATGTGAAATTCCCATTTTGAAGGTCAGAGTCTGCGCTTTTCCAAAATAGCCTCATCTAGCCTTGTGCAAACAAAAATAATCAAATGAGAGAGGATTTTTTTTTCCCTAAATGCTTGTCCCATGTGCACAGAAAGCTCCAGTCACTTGCAAAAATCTGAAGTTAAAAAAATTGGGCTCCAGCCCTACTGACAGCATTTTCAAGATTATCTTGTTTGTATCCCTCTGCTCCGTTACCAGTGAGCTGTCTGCTGAAAGCTAAAGCACAGAGATTCAGAGCACAGTAAGTTATCAGTAGAAAATAACCTGTGGAGAGAACATCTGCCCCAGAGAAGTGGAAGCAGACCTTGGCAAAGTGTTCCAAACTTTGCAGTTAAGTTCTAAAAGCCATAGCCATAAGCTTCCAAAAATACATTCCATTGCCACTTTTTCTGCCTGGAAAAAAAAACAAACCAAAACCAAACAATCTAACCACCAAACCCCAAATAAATACTTTAGATACTTTAAAGTATTTGAAGATGTCCAGATTCCCTAAGAAAGGCTAAATTAATCTTTTCAGTGGCTTTTTGATGATCAAGAGCCAGATCAGCACTACGCTTCAAGCATGCTCTCTAACCGTGCTTGAGAGGACTTTTAACTTCAAAGACTGGTGTGCTTGAGGGGCAGAGAAAGAAGTAATTTTTTTTAAAAAAATCTAAACATAATCAGAAAGACTTTGATGTATACCTGCATTGACCTGGGAACTGAAGTGCAGCAGCCACGTTTGTAAGTTTCAACGTGTATAGAACAGAACGGTGCAAGCAGCGCCTTGCCGAACTGGGAAACCAGTGGATATCCCTGGACGTGGCAGAGCACATCCAAAGCAACATCAATACCTCAGTAGGTCAAAAATCCAACAGCTTCCCAGCACAGGTTGCTTGCAGGGAATATACTTGTGTACGTGTTAATATTTTGTCGTTTTCTTATAAAAGAGCAGAGATTGTTGTTAGTGTTCCTACAGCACTCCAGTGACAGAGCTTCAGTACTGTCCCTAGGCCAACCTCTTCCAAAATCTCAGTACGCTGAGCTAAAATATATATGTATATTTTAATTAGGCTGATGCTTATGACACACAGTCCTACTTACTCTTTAATCCTGGTGTGCTCGTACCTCTTCTTGTGAAGAGCATGTAAAGTAAAATATTGATGCTAGATTTGGAAACTGGATTTGGTAAGGGGCTCGGAGTACAACAGGAACTGTAGCAGGAGAAAAAGGTTGTGTTCGTGCCACTGGCTCCTAGCAGCGTATCTGGATACTGAGATGACATTCACATCTCTGCTGAGCATGCCAAGGGGCCAAGTGTATTTTGGACAAGCCTAGAATTGAATGTCTAGCATAAGGGTAGCCCAGATTAAATTCACCACCTGCACTGCTGCCTAAAGTTATTTGTCACGTTACCCCAAGAAAAAGCAGTAGTATTGCCACGAGATAACCATGCAATTACTCTGTGCAAGGAGATGCTGGGTTGTAGCCACACATCCACTGTATGTCTTTGTGCAGAATTTCAGAGGTAATATCTCAGTAAGTAACCTGCCAAATCCGCAGCGAGCCCCTCACCATGCAGGCTGCTTTCCGTGCAGGGATACTCGCGCTACGTAGGAGCTGATCCCTCCTTCAGAAACAAGCACTGGGGAATTCTTGTTGTCTTACAGTGAGAAGAGCAGGAAATGCTTTTGGAATTGGTTTTCATCCTTTCATAATCCTGCTCTTAACTCTTTGCTCCGCTGGTACGAAATGGACATTTATAGCCACTATCTCTCAACTGTCAAACCTGACAACACAATTAACAGCTCTGGTAATTAGTATGAAACCTACCACACGAGGCAAAAGGCTCAGACTGCAAGGTGATCTACGAACTTTTTTTCCCCCAGGGTCAGGGTAGGAGTAAAATCATAAAAATGGTGAATTGCTTCTGATATGAAGAAAAAAGAGACAGCTGAGCCACAAATTTTAGCTTGGGAGATTGTAGTCAGATATTCTATAAAGACATCAGTTAACCTACACCTCAAAGCTTGTTAAAAACAAAGCATCTTAGAAACCCCAGCAAATTAGATATACTGCAGACAGTTAACAGGAATAAAGGAGATTAAGTGGCCGCTATTCAAACTTTCAAAACCAGAAGAGAATTTAGTGCTCTTCTGAACTGCTTCAGACACAAAACACTTCTCCCAGTAATAGAGCAACTAACCGTATGAATCTTGAGCTAAGAGGCCTGCTGACCAATTTTAGAATTACCAACAGCTCATATATAGCTCGAGACAAGAAGGTATTTGAAAACTCCCCGAGAACTGGATGTTCACGCAGCCCTGCACTCAGCGTATACTCAGGATTTGGCAGCACAGCAATTCTCAGCAGCCCAGCTTGCTGCCTGCACTAACACCGTTACGGATGTGTGACAAACACAATTATGTGTGTGTTCAATGTTACTCAACTGGTCACACCGTGTTCCTGAAGGAAAAGGACTTCTTTAGTAAAAAGGACTTTTCCACAAAAAAGGCATGTTTAAGTTGGAAGGAGTTTGGTTCCAGATGACCAATACCTTTTCTGAATGTAAAAACTAAAAAAAATGTTCAGAGAACACCCTGCTGAAGATTTTTTTAAAGCGATCGTTTGGGTTTTTGTTGCTGTTGTTGTTTTTTCCTGCCAGGAGGAAACATAGCCTCCCAACCAGCTGTTCTCACCACTCAGAATACATAAATATCAAAGCAAAACAGAAACACGAGCAGTATGGAAATACTCTCGAGGAATAAGAGCCTACCTCATGGCCCAGTCGGCAGCTGTAACTGGAAGCTACAGGGAGACCTTCCTTCTAAATAGCCATAAGATTTAAAAGATGTGCTGACAAACCAGAAAGGTCTCATTCGTTTGCAGGCTGGAGGGCTGTAGCAGCACTGCACCACGCTGGGCACAACCCGTGAGAACCTCAGGGTGCCTGCAGGATGCGCTCCGTGGCTCAGCACCAGCACTAACACGGCACAGCCAGGCAATGCAGCCATACAGACACAGCAGAGGAACAACTCTCCTCATTTTGGTACCGAACAGACTTTGGAAAATACCGAATATCAATATTGGTTCAAATTTTAAACTAGTTTTCCTTTGCATTTGAGAGCGTTGTTTTTGCGTATGTTAGTAATAACCGGGATAAGGAATGCTGTGTGTTAGCAGCTGTCCTAGGACACAATCAAACAGCCATTGTCCCCTTTGTGCCTCTAATCTAAATATACAAAGAAAGCACTGGGGAAAGGAAACATTATTATTCCCGCCTTAGAGTCGGAGAATTGAGACAGATAAGAACTGAGCAATTTTCCATCCCAAGACAGGAAGCCTGTGACAGAAACTGGGACAGAATGCAAATTTCTACAGCTATTCCCAAAACAGGTTTGCTGGCATAATTGTTTGTAGACTGCACAGGTTGCCGAAGAATCCCGAGGAACATTTACGGAAAGTGAAGGCTGAAGAGGCACTGTGCAGCAGGGAGCCCTGGCATGCTACCACCCTGGGCGGAGAGATCATCTGCAGATGACTTCAGAAAACCATAAAGAAGAAAAAATGAAATGGGAGAGAAGAACACATGATCCAAGCAAAGGGAAACGCAGCACCATTAGGTACCGTAAGCACAAGCCATTGGGTTGGCTACGCCACTTCTCTGGTGAGGAGCTTTTCCTCCAGTGCACCAGCTCTGGGTAGGGAAGGTGCCAGCGAGCACGGCTGGGTGGTCTGCGAGCAAAACGCTGCTGAAGTCACTGTCACCTCTGCAGTGTCGTGGTAGTGCGACCAGATGAAATCTTCATAAGGCACAGATTAACGAGGTGAGATCTAGACAGAGGAAAAAATGACACACGAACACGTGGGGTTTTCGCTAATAAAGAGCTGCTATAAATTCTGAGGATCGTACAAAGATGAATATAACAAAGCCACCTATGCACAGACAAGACTGTCGGTACCCCACTGAAATCAATGTGTTTCCACCCTCTGGTAGATACGTAACTTCTAGACTAGGTGTGTAGAAACCCAAACCTTTTTTTTTATTATTATTATTTTTTATTTTTACTGTGGAAGACAAAAATACAGCTGTATGTGCTGCATACCACAGGCATAGCACTGGTATAGTTCAAGATGACCTTTTATTGAAAACCCTCACCTGAGAAAAACATACTGTGCTTCGTTCCAGCCTTCAGATTTGGAACAAACAGACCTCCTTTGATAGGAGCAGTTGGGTTAAGCACAGCGCTAACAGATGCATCTCAAGCAATTTCTCACCCACAATTCTTTTGTGTTCATGGGATACTAATTGTGGATTATGTGGATCGTGGATATGGGATTTGCAATTAGGGTTGGTTTTTCTTAAGATTTTTAGGAAAACACTAATATTTATGTGTAACAAACACAATTCCTCCTTTTGGTATGGTGATTCTGCTTTCTTTGGTCCTCAGTATGACTTGTGTTATTTAACAACCTAGAGAGAACAGCTTTAAGAGGCAGCTGTGAGGAGCACCTCCGGCTCTTTTGTATGGCAAAAGCCAGGGCAACAGCAACAAAGAGACAAATATTCCTAAGGAAAGGTGGCGCTACTACCGGCCCTTTATAGGAAAATACATAAAACAAGACAGATGAATGTTGCACCATTAAAAAGGTTAAAACCGAGTCCCCACCAGTAACACCTGCAACCCTCCATCCAGGGCTGAGGGTGTCTGGTCCCACGGGGTCCCGTGCCACAGCTCCAGCTCCTCCTGAGAGCTACTGAAAACCAAGGGTAAACACTAAGTGAACGCATTTTTCCCCAGTTGTGGAATATCACTAGAGAGAACAGCTCGCTCCTCTTTCACTATGCTTTTCCCTGGATGCTTATTACTTTTTATCCCATTAAACAAAAGGATCGAGGATAAGCATACCGTATGTGTACGTCTGTAGGGGCTGACTCAGACATTAGGGTGGTGGGTGGCTTTGCTGGCTGCTGTGCCCTACCAGATCTTCCTCGCGTTGACTTCGCCAGCCTGCTAGACTCAGCAGCACTGCTCTCAGGTTTTATCAGCGCGAGCAATGTCACACTAAGACCCCGTGCACTTCTGCTACAGCCTGTGGCTAAAACATGATTTCCTATTTGGGAGTTACTAATCTATCACACATTAATTAATCGTATAGACTGCAGATAGAGCATGGCTGAGCAAACTCAGCGCAGAGAGAAAGCTGAAGCCACTCCAATATCCCGAGGGCTTCTCATAGCTCTGCCCTCCATACTAGGAAATGTCATTCTCTAAAGTAGGTCTTACATCTTTAGAAGATGAGCACGAGGAAGAGCTCTCATCTGGGATACAGAGACAGTTTCAGGCAAAATAGCAAAGAGTGGTTGCTCTAGTTTGATGAGGGTTTCCTCATTATGTTCTGTGCATTTCAAATGTGAGAGTTGGGTTTTGTAATGATATTGCACATCATTTTTGAGCCTCCGGGGGCTGGATGTAGGATTCAGAAATAAATATATTAGCAGGAACAATTGCAGCTTAGAAGAAAAAAAGTTATACTTTTCTGATTGATAGCTTCTGTGTGCCACCTACAAAGGCTTGTGTTTCTCTGCTCTGGAGTTTCCCAGGCTCAGAGGTACTTCAATTAATTGCCATCTATATAACCAATGCATCCCTTTCTCAGGGGCAATGAAAGCTCTGACTAAGGAGAAAGTCAGCGGATCCCTTTCATCACTCAGAAGCAGGACCAGTGACTGAAAAGCATAATATTTCATTTGGGTTTAGTCTCATCTCTGCAGCACATTTGTTATAGGCAGTTCACTTTGCTGCCTAGTTTTTGTTTGCTGACTTCAGGAGTGTACTTCAAAAGCTCCCTGTCCTCTTAATGAAAGTGCTATGCCTGTCTTTTATCATATCTTTTGTTCTGAGGTTTAGCCCACATTCCCAAATAGAAGATGAAGAATAGGAAAACTTATTCAGCATGACAAAGTTGTCATTGTATTAGAAAAATGTACAAAAATGTAACACATATCTAAGTGAAAACCTTAGAGAAAGAACTCCTGATAAAGAGAGTTTACCTACAGAGATGTTTTTCTCCTAACACAGTCCCCCTGCCCTAAAATAGAGAAACAAAAGTGCTATATAGAAAGAAAAGGCCCATCTGAGCCCAGATTTAAGGGATCCTGTTGAACAGGGTGGGAGGACTGTGGCTAGACGAGTGGTTCTTCTGCTGCTCATTAACGCTCTGTCCTCAGCTCTGTACTCTTCATATTCCGACTTCTTTCCAACTCAAATCATTCTATGATTCCTTGCAGGTCAAAGGAAGGTGGTGGTTAACCCTATCATTACAGAAAAAAAAAAAAAAAAAAAAAAAGAAAGGACCCCCAAAATTTGTTATATTAAGGTGCTTTACTAAAAAAGCTTTTCCTTGGTTGATTTGTGTGTGACCCAATGAATTATTTTTTTCTGGGGGGTATAAAAGTTGGTTATAGGTATATCATCATGGCATATTTCTGAGTTTGAAAATAAAAGGCTTTAATAGGAAGGTTGTAGTCTCAGGATTATTTAGATCTCCATGTGACTAAAATTCTTAGTATTTCTGTCTGGCGAGTATAGTCTAGTCTTCAGGTTCTTCCTGGAGAGACTTATGCAATACTCACACCCTACCTACCCCCCTTGGTCTGATTTCCTCAATATCACTGTGGATAGGATGTGATTCAGCTAATTAGCCATTAGAGAACAGCATAGCAAGAACCTTTCAACCCTAATCTCCTTTTGTGTAACCTGTAACCGTAACTGGTATTTAGTTAGACCAGAGCTCTCCCAGCTTTCTATGCAGTTTTCGAGATTTACTCCCACTCTGTGTGGTGTTTCTCTCCTGAAGGCCTGATTTACCTGGAATCTGAGATGCAGAGCTGTGGAAGGAAGAGAGCTGACATCATTTCAAGCCTTGAGTATGCATAGCTGGTAACTCATAGCTGTATGTCAGATGTAAAAAAAAAAAAAAAAAAAAAAAAAAAAAAAAAACTAGCATAGTTTCAGGAAAGTCAGTGGGTCCTAGATCTGGGGAAAGGGCAGAAGCACAGTTAATCAGTCCTTTTGTTTACTGGTTAATCACCCACTTAAGTCATCCAGTGAACCAAAACCACTTTTTATGTGAATGAAGTAACTATCTGCACATCAAAAATAAGAAGCGTGAAATCAGATGTTGCAGAAAGCCAAGCTGGGGCACTAAGACTACAGTTGCACCTGCCAGCGAGAGCAGTTGTACCAACTCTGCCAGTCCTGCCTCAGAGAAGTCAGCCCCCTGCAGCGCCTTCAGAGCACGATCACTGAGCCACACTTCTGTTAGGTACTCCAGAAATTTCCCTTCCCTAGCTAGGATCAGTTCCTTCTTTTAAACACAGACTGCACAAGCAAGTAGCTAACGCCACTGCAGGTCTGCATTCCCTGATTGCATTTTTTTGTGTTGCTGCTCCAGTTTATCAGTGGCAGTGTTTTTAGGTATCACCCTCTTAATACAGTGTCAGTAATTTTCTCTCATCTCTGAACTTGCCTTACCCTATTTCTCTTCTTTCACAAGTGCCAACTTACACTGGTCTCTAGCCTGAAAAAAATAAAAATAAAAAAAAAAAATCCTCTTATTTATAATCTGGTTGGCCTTAATCTGCTAACTCAAACTCACACTGAATGATTTGTTCTGCACAAGGTGGAAAACAACGTTTATGCTTCCACAAGGAATATAAGCTATTTTGTTCTATGTTGTTAATTTATCTGCATCAAGACCATTGATCTCTGTGGGTCTGAGCAGGTTACAGATCCCTGATACACACATTTTTTTTCCTCTGAAGTGTCTCCAGCTTGAAGAAATTTATCTCTCTCACTTGTTCATTTTACTACTTGACTTCAATCAAAACTATCTCCACTGAAGTCATTCTACAGATTTCATTTCTCTACTTAAACACACCATCTATCTTCACTCGTACCACCTCCCTCCTCCTACTCATTTAAATGGGCTGTTTTACCAGGGTAGATTAATGTCACAGTCGTCTCCCTTGATTTAAATGCTGTTTGATTATATCTGTCAGGATATACTTCTCTCTAAGTATGTGTTCTTGCCTGATGTGTTAATCTGATGGAGTAAATGGGCCTAGAGACATGGTCTAATCACTGCACAACATTAAATAGTTAAAGCAAGGTTCAGGCCTCCAGGTACAGGCTTGTTGGTATTTGTTATCCCTGCAGGCAGTGGAAAGCGTGCCAGAGTTTGATGATATAATGGCCAAAACACAACAGGAAAGTAATATTCTTCAAGGCTGAGGTGGCCAGCAAATACCACGTTTGATACATTTTGACAGCTTTTTACCATTCCCTCTCTTTTTAAGCCAGCCTTAGAAAAAGCTGCTTCGTCTCCAGCAGAATTTCAGAGCTAGAACATCAGCCATGAAAGCTGCCTTTTTTTTTTTTTCCCTTATTTTTTATTTATTGATTTATGGAAGAAATTTCACTGTATGGCCAGTGTCTCCTTTTCCAGTATTCCCCAGGTAAGGAAAGCTAGATGGACCATGGTATCTCCTCCAGCACAGATACCTTCAAGATGAGGTGAAAAAGAAGAGTAAGATGGTGGGGATCCAAGAAGCCCACAAGGAACTTAAAACAGATTAAAGACTCATGGTTTAAACAAGCGTCTAAATCTTTTTGCAATGGTTCAGGTCCCTCCTTCAGGGTTTCACCTTCCTTTAGGCTCCTCTACAGATTCTTTGAGGCCTTTTGAATCTCTAACTAAAATTGCATTTTGTTTCCATACCAACTGCTTTTCTACAGAAGAATCGCTGAAGAGGTGGTAGAACTCCATAAATTTAGGAGTTTATTTTAATTCTGGAATGAAAAACAGAACTTTAACAAATTCAGTTAAATGAAACTTTAATATTTTTTTCATATTCTGCTTTATTTTTTCTTAAATAATCAAAATAAGGTTTTGAGATGATCGCTTTTAGATTAAAAAAAACTATTAAAATATTGAAATAGACTAATGACTTTTTTTTTCCATTTTTCCCCTATCTTGCATTTAAACCAAGATGACAGAAGTTTTGATCTAGTTTAGAAATATTTCCAGAAAGAAAAATATTAGAAAAATAATGGAGAAATTATTCTGAGGATAGAAGTGTGGACTCAACATCATTGAAACCTGCAAGCTTAAAAAAAAAAAAAAAAAAAACTGAGCTAAGGTCAAAGTAATACACTGTACCCATTTTGGATTAGTCCTTTGGGGACAGAAGTCTTCAATTTATAAGGAAGCTTTCTGTCTCTCAGTGCTGTTGGCCCATCAGAGCTGTACGCCTGCCTCAGCTCTGTTTTGTGCCTGCTGCTCTGCTTTGGGTTACTGAGGCTCTTACCTTCACACAGGAATTCTTGTGATTACTAGCACTGACTTTAGTTTTCCACACCTCAGCCCAGGGCCAAATCTATTGTAAAAAGGGAGGAAGTAACAGAGAATAGTCCTCTTCCCCAAAATAAATTCATCAGATAAGGATGAAAATCTTCACTGCCAGAAAAATCTTTCCTCAGCAACACAGATTTGTGATAGCTCACCAAAGGAAATGCTGAACAGATAGGTGCTGGCATTATGAAGGCTTCCTAATAATGCTAGATAAGCTAATTTTTTTTCTTAGCTGCAATTTTATGACTAAGCATAACACTTCTTATGAGTGATAGAAGAAGAGAACTATAAAGCTGACAGCGTAATGTACAGCTGTGGTCCAAAAGACTGGGAGATAAATGCACGAGGGGAGAAGAAAGCTAGTCTGGGGAGGAATTGCTCTAGATCTCTGCAATGAGGGACTGGTTAAACACTTTGTGGCAGTTACACCCAATATCGGGGGTACCTACTGTGGAAGTAACCACGATAACAGCCTCATATTTCTATAGCACCTTCCTTCTAGATGGAGAATTATTTATACAGCACTCAGATGGGGGCTAGATGTCCCCTACAGGAATTTACAATCTCATTTTATTCATGATGTTCAGTTACTGTGGTGAAAAGAGCCATTTATATCCGGAGACAGAGAAGTAGTTAGAGTAGCAAACAACAGGGGACTGCAGTGCAAGAAAAAGAAGCTAAAAATCGGGATCCCCAAGGGTTTACTCATGGAAAACTTTGGGATGACTTTCTCCAGATACAAAAATCACTTATTTTGGGATTTAGAGTATGTCACGTACTTGATATCAGTACAAATCCTTCCTATGCCTATTCACGTTCATACTCATTCCTCATATTCACATGCATCGATTCAGGCCTGATACAGGGGACAGCAACGTCCACAGCAATGCAGGACTGTGGCTGTGTACGCACCAAAACTGAAGGATACCTGCAACGCTGGCGCAAAGAGTACTTCATTCCAACCTTGGAGAAAACAGTTCAACAGAGGTGGGAGAGCCCGTGGACCTGCTGCAGAGTGGAAGTGCCACCACTGCAGCTGGAAAAGTGCCATCAAGGAGTCAAGGAAGCAAGACGCGCTGGTCTCAGTGGAGAAATCATCCCTGAACCACAGCTGACCAGTTCTGCAACACTGTAGCCCCCCCTCCCCCCCCCCCAGATGAGCCTAAGCCCCTTCAGCCCATATCTAGGGGAGAGTTTGTGATCCCAGGTGAGAGCACCACCACAAGAACGACTGAGGAGAAGGGAGCCTGAACTGCACAAGGGAAAAGAAAGTGATATTGCACCTAACATGCAGGGTTGCTATTCCCAGCCTCTGAACTCGTTTTATGTTTCATTACCCACAATATCAAAGTTTCCCAAAGCCACCTGTAACAAGTAAAATGTTTTCTCTTCTGTCTTCTGAAATGAATTATTTTTAACTGAGAAGGTTTGTTGATGCGATAAGCATGAAATAAAAAGCTATTCCTAATTACATTCCTATAAACTAAGGTTTGTGGCAAGCAGGAAAAATGCATGGAATTGGAAGGGCTATAAAGAAAGATTGTGAAGGATCCTCCTCTCTGCTAAGAGCAGCTTAATGGCAGCAGGAAAAGTATTGAGAGTATCTTCTAGCAACAGGAGTAGCAGGGATTCACCACTTATTCTGCAATTACTAGATTTGATGACAGCATGCAGGAGACCACTTATCCATCAACTGGTTTTCATCCTCATCAGCCCATCATGGTAATGGAGTAGTGGTATTTGCAAGGCCAGTATACACTAATGATCTCCAGTTAACGAATCAGACTTAGCATTAATTACTCTGTTGTCCCCACAAAACATCGCTACAAAGAAGCTTTATTAACACTTCTGTCAAATCATTGTCCTACTCCCTTCAGCCCTCAGTTCCTCCACACGCAGGGCCCCATGCAGCCAGCATTACATGGTTAATGCACATATATAGTGAGACAACCACAAGCTCAGTATTACTCATGAGCATCACTTGTGCCTATTTTGAGACAATCCGTAAAGAAAAAGGATTGTACCTAAGTATGCAGACAGAAAAATAATATTTTTAACTGAGATTCCATGACTTTGAATCATGTCAGACAAAATATTTTTCCCGACTAATGCTCTAGCTTTGTTCTTTACACAAGTATTGATTGCGTACATAAGACAATAACCCTTGGAAGAAAGTTTTTAGAATTGCTCGTCCAGAGTGACAGGCGGATGTTTCCTAATCAAAATAACCATGCATGGAGAAATGGATGAAAAGAAAACAAGCACAGCCATTATCCTCACTCCACTCCAAAAACAAAGTGCTGGGCTGAGCCAAGCTCTGGTATCGGTTTTCTTTGCCTAATGAAAAGGTTTCCCGAGATGTAGTCCTTTCTGCTTCGCTGTGGATTGACAATGCATCCTGACCTAATGGCTGCTGATCACTGTTTCCATTATGCAAGGCTGACAGAAGCAATATTTCTCCCAACCACAACCTGTTGCTGCACACAGAACTACTGTAGTGTGAACTGTACCACAAAGGCCTTTTCATGTTATGTACCTCATGAGGCTTTGAGCTGCCAGAAGTCCCCTCACGTGGCTGCAGCAAGACCTGGATGCTGTCCTGCCATCACAGCTGGGACACCCCTCAGGAGGAGAAACAGCACCATCAGCAAGCCTTGGCTCAGCATGAAAACCAGACGAGAAACGTACTGCACTTTGATTCCCTAAATAAGCCAGGAATGAAGTGAGTGCCACAGACGTGATATTAACCAGGTAGGAAGCCCTCGGCTCCTCCTGCTCCCCCCCAGGCTTCACCCAAATGCTACTAGAACTGGCACAAGAAACCACATCCTTCTTGCAGAAGAGAGGAGAAAAACGTAAACAGTATTCACTCGTAAAGCCTGTCTCTACCCACCAGCTATTTTCATTCAGAGGATTTGGGAATTTACCAGAGCAGGGCAGAGCCCAGGCTGCGTGAGCTGGGCCTGCTCTCAGGGCACTATGCACAGCTCCACCACAGGCTCCTCTCAAAGCAGTTTATGTGCTTCGTGTTTGTCAATCTCATACACTGGTGAACTTTTGACCATTTACATCTCATTGCCCAACAGCTAGGGCCACTTTGCCACCACAAGACAGGCTCACTTTGCTAGGCTCAGTACAAGCGGCATTTCCTGCAGGGGGTTCTGACGCCCCTTCCCACCACCCCACATCAGCCTAACCAACACAGGAGCCGTTAATCTATGGGATTACATTAATTTACAGGACTGTGCAAGGCAGAAGACCAAGTGACTGGTGTCTGACACAAGACTCAGGTACCAAGTGTTAATTGGCAACTTGTCCTGGTGGCCCTCCTGAAGCGCTCTGCTTTACCCACATATCAGCACCACTAGTTTTTGGGAATCCTTGTCCTCAAAATTAGACACATCCTTCCTAAACTGACTGGGAAACTGTTGTAACTGTGGAGCCTCAGGGGGGAAAAAAGAAAAAAAAAAAAAAGAAAAAACACCAAAATAAAGAAAGCTTTTTCCAAAGAAAATGAGAACTACCATGGCTTTCAGCGGTGGTGCGGGGAGGTCTGAGTCAGCCCAAGGAAATCGCTGTCTCTGCTCCACCTCAAACCACTCACAGCTGCACCACGCGCCTCTGAACAAGTCTTCTCCCAGAGATGGCAAAGTACTTACTACAAAGTACTCTCTGCAGGCACTTGGCACATCTTCACCAGCCCGCACCTCCTCTGGGCATCTGCAGCCCTTATGGTCACTGGGACAACATCCAGTGTACAGAGGTTTCCTATTTGAACTACAAAAGATGGAAAAGGAAACAGTCAAAATGACCTCTTTAAAATCAAGCTGAGGCATGAGTAAAACCACAGCCCTCCCAAGCTCTTTGCCACAGATTTGTTCCTGGAGCCACCGACCACAGCTTGACTTCAAAAGCCCATGTGGGTAAATGAGACGCAACCCTTTTCACCTTCCTTTTACTATGCCTGACAATCCTGGTGTAACTCACACACCCCTGATGCATCCCTGTCACCTAGCTCGCTCTGCTACATAGGGTACTTCTGTTTACATTTACCAGCTTACCTGAGGTGCAGGACAAATGGCTTGGACTGTAAATTATTCAGAGTGCTGTACACGGTGAATATAAATTATATTTGCTATTCTTGAGCTACTGAGATGCTGCATGGATGCTGTGTAGGAAACAGCAACAGATACATCCAACAGATATGCCTACTGCACAAGTGTGCCTCACCACCACTGTGCAAAGCGGCACGCTCTTCTAAAACTGACTGGTTGTGGCTCATGCCACGTGAATGTCTTTGCCAAAGGAAACTGTGCTCACAAAACAATTGCAAAAAGGCATGCAGCCACACTGGCATTTGCATATTTGTATGCTTCATTTAAAAGAGTCTGCTGTGGCTTATTTTCCAGGCAAGGGTAAGTCATTTTTTCCTAGTTCTTCAATTTGCAGCAACTTCACTCTCCTTCAATTCCCTACAGTTTTCTGTGAGCACTACTGCTGCAATACTTTTCCATTTAGATGAAAAAATAAGTTGCACAGCCCTTTGGAAACTGTTACCACAGGTATTCAGGAAATAGCTGGCAAGAAGAATGCTGTGGTTCATATTCCCTCTGGGCAGCACAAGATTGGCACAGTGCATAACCAGGCCAAAAAACTCATAAATACAGATGAAAAGAAAATTCAGCATAATCCTTTTCCAAAGCTGATCCCTAGTATGTCTCTGAGTTGACAGGCTGTGTACATGCCTGGCTGTCTGCTGACATTATAATGGCTGATAAGACTTCGGCAAATTAGCAGCAGGGAATGATCAAGCAAAACAGCTTTTGCCTCCATGAAGCATCCATAGCCGTGCCTGAAATAGACCTCCAGTTGCATCTCACATAACCTTAGCAGAAAACTTCACCACCTAAAAGCTGCACTGCAGCAACCTCTGAAACAGAGCTGGAAAAAAAAAAATATTGCACCAACAGAGAATACTGGCTCAATGAAACAAAGCTGTTTTGCAGAAAGATGTTGATTACAGCAACAAGACAAATCAGGAAACTGCAGACTGGAAACATACTGAATATCTTGTGTACGAGATGCCAGCAACCCACCTGCCAGACTGACTGCCCACCAGTCTGGAGCCCCACCTTCCAAAATCCCATTTTTGTTCATTTTTCCACAACTCAGGATGTAGGTCCCAGGCACTGAGTGCTACCTGGTTATGCAGGAGTTTCCCCAGTACTTTATAGCAGCCTGTTTTCTGACTTTTTCCCCCCCAGAAATGCAGGTTTCAAATAGGAATGTCAGTTCTAGCTGGATTTACTTGAGTTCCTTGTTTGCTGTAGATGTCCATATATCCACGGGATAACGTCTGTAGATGCCCATATCTCCATCTGACTGAAGGTCTATCGTATTGGATTTCAGACAGCAGTGTAATTTAACTTCCAACTTCAGCCCCAGCTGTGCCATGATTTTGAGATCTTGGGGTAGAAACTATAAATTCCAATTTCCTTCAGTACAGCTCTTGGCTTTTAACCATAGCCCTCTGTGAAAATCCAAACACTCATAGACTGCATGATCTCTTTTGTGAAGTATTACTGTAAATATCTTTTGCTTGTCATTGCCTCTCTGGGTCTGTGAAGAAATCTTTGTAATGATGCTAACCAAAAAGCAAGTCAGTACAAACCTACACACGTCTATTAGCCTCTACGTGGTCACGCTGACTTAAATGGCAGGATTCCAGCTGACTTCATGGGAAGCTGAATGAGGTCAGCAACGAAGGTTGCAAATTTAGGTCTGGTTCAGACAGAAAAGTTCAGAGACGTGTCTAGATCCATTGAATATGTGAAATCGTCAAGACTTCTGCACTTTGCCACCGTAAGAGTCTTGGAAATGAGGATACTGCAAGAATAAGCCTTCACACGACACTTGCAGCTACACTGAGAATTGAAACAAGAAAGGCAAAAAAAAAAAAAAGGAGGGCATTGGGCATAGAAGTGAATACAATCTCAAAAAGGGGGACATTTTTCTCTTGGTGGAACGATGTTCATCTTTATTTCGCTCCCTTTATGGCATTGGCTCTTTTCATCAGGAAAAACAGTATGCTCCTCACTGCTTTCTCAGGTGCTAGCCTTGGTCCAAATTACCATCTATCTTAACCACATATTATTAGTTACGTGTCTATTGCGATCAGCTCCACTTCTCAACAAAAGGCTTCTGCTCCCTTATTAACGATATTTCATCGCTGCGTAGATAGATGTAGAATGACAAAAGCATATGAAATAATGAACAAGGCAATGAAAGCCCCTTGGATTTTCCTGTTCTACCTACAGAACAGGGCAAGAATAAGGAGACATTTCATGAAATTAGAAAGGCTGCGAAGTCTGATATGGATTAAAGGAAATACTTTCCTATTGAGCATAGTTTATAACCAGCCTGTGATATTAACTGCTGCCTACTCAGAGCTCAGGAAGAACAATTTAAAAAAAAAAAAAAATGTGGAATCCTGCCGTATTCATGCCCTCAAAGCACATTTTGAAATAAAGTAGTAAGGGAACATGGAACATTTTAGTTGAAAGCAAAAGATGAAACAGGAGGTATTGGTCTATACATGGCTCTTGTGGGAGCTATTGGTTGTTTTCTGTCCAGATTAGACTTAACAATGCTCTTACAAGAAGGAAGCTCAGAAAAGGATCCTTCAGAAGTAGATGGAGACAAGAAATGACTGACAAAGAGGGAGAGGCCAAAGAAGGAGGAGAGAGTTACAGAGTCAAGCAGCTGAAGACCTTCAGAAATCTGGGGGGGATTTCTAGAGTAGGATGGGAAGCTCTATCCCACAACAGGAATGATATCTGGGGCAAGTCAGCAGTGCCTTGCTGAGCAGGGGCACATCAGCACTGAGCTGGAACTGCCTGCCTCAGCCTGGGCAAGGGGGACAGGAAAGCTGGGTGCTGAGCCCCTGCCTGCCAGGACACAGCCAGGCAGCTCTGGAAGCAGGGCAGAGGTTTGCCAGGCACAGAGCCCAAGCTCCGCGCTGCTCCCCTAACACTGCTCCACTGGCATAAGCAGCTCTCCTGCCTGGTCTCTTTGCAGAAAGAGCAGTGGCACAATACAAAGACCATGCTGGACTTCTGCACCAGGTCCTTTCTGTAAGCCAAAAAAAAAATCACAGGGTATATGACTCAAAGATTCAAAAGCTCATTGCAGTAGCCTATGGTCCACTGGCAAAATTAAAAGTGATAAGGGATGTTAATCTTCATGCTCCAGGGTATAAACTAATTACCATCTGGAGTCAAGAAGAAGCCTTCTTCTTTATACTGATACAGCCTTTTACTGTTGCCTTGGAAAATGATGAGTTTGGAAGAGGTTTCTCTCTCTGATGCATTGACCTTTGTCAAAGACTGGATTCTCAGCTAGTGGATCAATGGCCTATTTTAGGATGACATTCCTGTGTTGATATATCACCTTCCATCCAAATACAGCCATCCGATTTAATATCCATTAGCAAGGTAATGCCCCAGAGCCTTGTATTTGTCAGACTGTTTACCCTTTTTATTCCGGAGATTAGTGCAATCTTACATACAAAGTGCAAGCAAGCACACCCATTGCTCCACGACCTGCCTTTCGTCTGAAAGGTCAGTGGTCCCTCCTCACCTCCTGGAGGCAGCAGCGCTGGTGGCACTCGTACAGACCTCAGCCCTTTATCAATGAGCAGCGCGGCACATCAGCTTGCTTGAGCCCTCGCTGACACCCACAGCCTCTGTAATTCAGTCTGACAGATTGAGGCCGTGTTCCAGATCTCACAAAAGAAGCAGAGGCGGGTATTGATTTTTCTGTTATTGTTGGTGATTTGCTACTTCATTCCTCTAACAAATATAAATATATATATATATATATAGTAAACAGGAAGGTCACAGCTGCAGGTTGGCAGAGCACACGGTGCTCTTTCCCCTGTTATTCTCTTCTGCCGCTATCTTTCTGATTCAGTGGGTACACTCCACAGACCTTGAGCAACTACACTGGATAAATATGAAGTAACAGCCCTGACGATGCTAACAGCCCGGAGGGACTGCAGGAGTCTGGTTCCAGGCGTGTTCCACATTGCAGCTTTGAGTAATGCTCCTGAATCACAACTCAGAATAATGCTTGTATTGATATCTTCTCCTGCACTACCTCTGGCATGGAGATATCCTCCCAGTTCAAATGGCAATCGGGCCCCTCAGCTTGTTATGCTCAGGCTTAACCCTACTGGCCTCAGGTGCCCAGTCACTGACGCACCAAGGCTCTGCAGAAGAGCCCAGGCCCACACTGAGTGCAGGGCCTGCCAAATGCTTCCAGTCACATACCTGGCTTCTCCGAGCACCATGCGAATGCCTCATCTCAGGCACGTACTGCCCTGCACATCCACAGCACTTGCTTAGCGAGGCGCACATCTTGTAGCACCTTTCCCGATGCATATAGACGCAAAGGTATCAGTTTCCCAGTAAAATCGACAGAACAAACATCTAGGTTCTTTTCATAACTTATTACATTGGTCCCCGTGCTCTTAGAAGCTTTCTAATCTCCAAGCATACTAAAGTAAACAAAACAAAATAAACATTTGTGGGTCTTTTGCTTCTCTCATACATCATCCAAAAGCGACCAGGTTTCCCCTTTTCTTCAGCTAGCATAGGATAGAAGAGAGGCACACATTCAGGTCTGGGCTTCTGGACAGAGCATGCTTCCTTGTGTTAAATTTAGCCATTTGAAGTAAACCTAGGACAGATTCTGAACTTAGCTGCCTTAGAAAGTGCTCCCCACTCTTTTGTGCGTGGCACCGTGTTAAACAGTGACACTTGTTCAGGTTTCTGTTCCTGTCTTGGAGGGGGGAGTTTGGAGCACTCCGGCATAGCCTAGGAGGAGCAACAGAAACTAAACCTCAGGCACTTAACTGCTGTGCTGATGCCTCTAATGTAAATGCAAAATATATAAGGGATTTTTCTTTTTAGCAGCCTTTCAGCCTTTAAGAAAGATAAGTAATATCTCTGTGCTGTGAAGGGAGCCATTTCCACTATTACAGGGCTCTGACAACGATCTTCCCGTGCAGTTTGTCATGCTGAATGCCACTAAGGCTGCCTGAATGCTGCTATTGTTCGTGACTTTTTGTTATTTCTCAAGCAAAGATTTTATGTATTTAATTTAGCAAAGACATTGATCAACAGATATAAATGTTGGATAGGCTACTGATAAAAACTCCTTTAATATCATCCTGATGTCTGTGCTACGTTAGGCTTCAATAATATTTATATTTTATCCTTCTTATGAGCTCGGTGGCATTGCAGTGATGGTTCTCAAAGATTTTTTCAAAACACAGTACTCTCCTGGAAACACTGGCATAAATCTGCAGTAACCTTGTTACTTCTGGTGGAGATACTCATGCATGACCGGGAGCACTACTCAGCCCAGGGATTGTGTCCTATCTCTGGTTACCAGCAAGGAGAAACTGCAGTGTTTAGCTTACTGCATGTCCTTGCCCTGTCTCTTTCAAATCCTTGGGTTGTTCACAAAAAGCAGCATTTTCCCTTTTCCAGCTGCGATGTCAATGCTGTGTAATACTTTCCTCTGGCACTGGCTCATGAGGAGCTCTCCCAGAGGATGGGCCAGCAAAGAAGAGACCTGCTCCTGCGCAGGTCACTGGTCAGAGAGAAGGAAGCAGACCCAACAAAACCAGCAGTGATGTTTATTGCTTTCCTCATGGCACTGCTAGTTTGCAATTCATCTTATGCAGCCTTGCTCCCATCATCCGGCTCCACAAGAGCATGAAGGCACGTCCCTTCACGGCCGTTTTCCAGTGGGGAGTTAATTCCCATAGTGTCACTGCATACCTGCTTCACACACCCTGGCCTGGAGGTGATAACGGGTGGGGGCACGCCGCTTCATCCTGCAGAGATGCGGATTTCTGTGTCACAGAGATGCTGACATCAGTGGATGCAGGCTGTTAGTCCTGCAGCCCCACTGCAAGGGGAGGTGCGAGTGCTGGCTGTTCTCATTAGCACTGTGCCAAGAGGTCACAGCAAAGGCTGAAGGCAGCAGGGTCATGGCATGGGTATAAGCACAAGCAAATAGTCCCAGCACCACTGTGTTTGGCCAAAATATTAAAGGAGTGAAAGATGAGAGTAAAAATGGAGATAGCTGAAGTGATTAGCCTAAGGTCAAAGAAAAGCTCTTTGCTAGAGCTGGAAACACAGCTCTATCCTCTGAGCAGCTTTTCCACAAAAGAAATGCATGCTTATTTTGACAGCATTTTGTGTACAATTATAACAGTGAACTTGTCACGGTAAATTGCTGTGCGGAACTCGGTCCTATTTTCAATATTACTTCTTCGCAACATGCAAGAAGCCTAGTAGGAGTGCCTTACGTTATTCATGTTACACCTCAGGGGCAAGATAAATAATACATAAATTGAACGAACACCCAGGCACATTAATGGGAAAGGCTATGCAACTTCAACCACCCTATGAACTTTTCCATTTTCCTCACAGAAATTGTTTCTGTCGATATTTTGATTTAAATTGGTCTGAAAGGAAGGAAGAAGGAAAGTTTAATCAGAAGGTTGTCAACAAACTGTGCTCACTTAAGAATTAGTGGACAGTGCCACTACTCGCAGCTTGGTGTGCTATATATCTTCCCTGCAGATAAATTGTTCTGGGGGTTATTTGGAAAAAAAATCCTCACCATTTTTTTTTTTTTTTAACTTTGTTTTGGAAAAAAGTTTGTTGGACATTTTTTGTTGTAGTTAATGCTGTGTAGTTTAGCAAGAAGTAAAAACCTTAAAATGGTACAAAATATTTATTGTTGCATGATCATTGGAAATAATGCATCGTGCCCTGTTTTGGGAGGCTCAGAGTTAGCATAACTTTTTGGAACAGGAAGTGAAAAGAAAAACTATGGAAACATCTTCTGCTATAGTAAATACAAATCACTGGCACCCTATTAATTAAGCAGCTAAATGCAGCTGAAGAGCTGACAGTTCTGCTGTTCAGTTGCAGTGTCCTCAGCAGTTCCCCCCCTCTCTCCTGCCATGATCCCTTGTTACCTTCAGCCCTCTGCGGAACAAGGGCTTGTCTCTGTTTAGTTTCTGTAACATCTCCTCTTCCTAATGCAATTAATGGTAACACCACAGCAACAAGACCTCAGATGCTGCCCAGCTTAATAGCTAAACAAACGTGCATCACCATGTTTGCAACTTGCTGAGATTTAGGAGAGTTTAAGCTAGAAGAGAATATTCTGTCACCCAGAAGTAAAAGGCTAACTTTCACCTCCATAGGCAGATTTCCACCCTCCTCTGCTCTTCCCATCAGATGCAGGCAAGCAGCAGTTCTAGTCCCCAACGTCCTTTCCTCTCTCTCTTTAACCCAGATATGTCCCGTACCAAGCTCAACACCTTGTGATCCGTGGCATTCACTGATAACCCATTTTTACGGCAGATAAACACCACTGATCCTTCACTGAGGCACTTCCTGAAGCTCACCTTTATCTTTCTAGCGTTGGCAAGACCTTATCTGCCAGCAACAGAATCCAGCCAAGGGTTTAGGAAAATATTGTTCATCAGGGTTTTGTAGAGATTTGCTGACCTAAGGAAAGCTTTCTTTCCCAGAGATTATGAAAGAGCCAAGAAGGGATGCAAACAGGCAGCCACATCGACCATCTTGATAACAGCATCTGTTACACCACGAGATGAGCCTAGTCCAGGAGTGATGGCAGCCACTTGGCAGCTTGATACCAGGGGCACCAGGCTAGTTTTTGTAAGTGGTCTTCCACAGCATTCCTATGCTTGCCGTTGTATTGCTGGCCGTGCCAGCAGGAACTTATACTAAGTATCAGCCTAAAATCCTTGTCAGAAGGCTGCTGATAACTTATCTCTTGAAAGCCCGGACTACTGTAGATGGAATTAAATGGCTATTCTGTGAAAGTACTAGAAACAAGCCCGCAGTGCAGTGGCAGCAAGGAACGGGGTGGCTGGTGCTAGAAGGATGTTACTTCATTTGTGCCTCGGACATCAGAAGTTTGGAGGCAGAGGATGGCAGAAAGCATCACATCTGCAACGGTCACATATCACTTAATTGTACAACAATATAACGAAGACTGCACAGGTTCTTTTAACTGAAAATTATGCTGTTTGTTTTAAATAAAAAACTAATTCAAGGTCAATAGTAAATATCTGCAAAATTGCAAGAAGCAAAACAGAAGGAGAAAACTAGCTCAGAACACAAAAACATTAGAACAGGAAGCAAATTAAGAAGTGCTTATAAGTTGATGGTGTTAAAGCCTGGGGAGCAGTAAATGAGGAACACTCTAGTCAGTTATAGAAAGACTTAGATCATTTAGAAGCTAATGGTGAAGACTGTTCAAGATGACAAACACAGAATAATGAGGGCTTTTAAGTATCTTATACTCTGTGTGTCTTAAAATGCAGAGATTAAAGGGGTAAGAAAGTCCAAACAGGCTATCTAAGGGTGACTGGGTTCCACCCCCCCCTTTATTTTCTAGAAAGAAAAGCAAGATGTCACATCTTTTCTGGGTACAACTGTGTTAAGTGCATGTCCTTACACTGGGAAGAAATTTGACCAAAATACTAAAGTTGTCTACTACATACCTGTCTAAGGAGAACAGCAAGTGCAATTTAGAAGGAAATAATATGAAATCAACAGAAGTAGGCATTCTGTCCAGTTACATATTCCCAAACTTAAAATCAACATTTGAATTCCTTTGCAAAGCTGGCCTTCAAGCAGTTAGAGGTCAGGCTTCATTTAGGAGTCAATACACTTAGAGATCATGTGCTTAAATCATCTTTTACATAGAGGCTAAGGATCCCAAGTAGCGTTTTGGAAAATACCACTTTGTGCCCAAACACAATACCATACCAAAGCCATACCATTCACATCCTCCTGTGTTCATTCTGCCAGGCCACAGTTCACATTTAAACATGTTCTATATTAATGCTCAGAGCTTAACTTTCAAAGCTTACAACACACTGGAGCAATTCATTTCTACTCTTATCAGTTTAGTGCTTAATTAGGTGATCTAATCTTTCGCTCGTGTCCCAAAATCATGTTTCTTCCCAAACAAGACAGCTGACACACAGCTCCCAGCAGATCCTCACTATTACATGGCTCTTCCAAGAACATCAAGACCAGAGTTTTTTTCCACACTGGAGCTCTTCATCCAAAATAAAGAGGTACTATTTTCACAGTATCTTTTGCACTGTTAAGTTCCACTCTGGAACCAATTCACACTTCTCCAAGCTGACGAGCCAATGGCTGCATTTTAGAAAGGTGTTCAGCATCATCTCTGAACATTTTCAATGCCTCATTAAATGCACCGAACCATGAACGCCACATTTCCAGCCTCACGGCCATTGTTGGCCTCTAAGCAGCACAATCCCAGCAGTTTGATACAACTAAAATAGTGGTTGGTTGCCATATATTAAATAGCATTGGCTACAAATTTTATTGAGCTCCCACAGCATAATGTACTAATTACTTGGCCAACAAACATCATTAAGCTTTTAAAATAATCTCGTACCATTTGGAAAACATACCGTTCAATGAATACCTTATTAAACACAAATTAAGCATTTATTTGAGTTCTTTAATTCTAATGGTGAGCACACATTTTATTATAAGACATGAAAAAAAAAAAAACAAAAAACAAATAGAGTAAATGATTAGAAGACACCAGAATCATTAAAAGAAGAAAAAAAACATCAAGCAGACTTACTTGATCATTCTGGAAAACGGTGCTGAAAGTTGTCCAACGTGGAGTTTACAGCCATTTTAAAGGCTGGGCAGTTTCAGAATGACATCTGTAGGTGTTTCATGACCAGCAGATCTGTGTTGCCATGGGAGAACATAAATACCTGCAAGTGAAAAAGAAGAAACAAAGCTGTTATCAGTTAGAGACAGCATTTTGGACAATTTTTTGATGATTTCACACTCGTTTAGCTACAGCCTTCCAGGTACCAAAGGGACAAAGAGAAAAGCCTGTGTTGAAGTCGTGGAGGTAGCTATTTCCCATCTGCTGGTCAGCTTGTCTTGATTACGTGGATGAGAAAACTTGAATCAGAAGAGGGATAATTGAATAAGTCACCTCGTGTTCAGGACAAATTGACAAGAAAGGGTTATAGTAATGGTTGTGAAGAATGACTGACCATAGAGTGATAGATCAAAAGCAAGAGGAAAAGAGAAGCACAGAATGTAATTCTTATTGAGGCTTCAAAAATCACCAAAAAGGCATGAAATAAATACACACAATAACGTCTGGTTTCAATTTAAAAGTGAGTCATTGGAGAAAAGATTAAAAATTAAAGCCATATATTGAAATGGAGAGAGAGAACAAGTAGATTTTATGGATGCATTCAAGAGGGGAGGAATTATACTAAAAATACAAGAAGATTAAATAGGCTAAGTATGTAACTACTGCTGTAACATCGTAGTTAGAAACCTCACTGAATCCAGCAGGAGCCCCCTTCCCCCCACCAAACGAAAAAGATGTGTTTGACAGCTGTTGGATCATGTTCTCAGTTACCTCATACTGACCTTAAAACCACTCGGCTTACTCTAACCTGCCAGCTCCAGTAACTATATATGAGGATGGGCACAACTCAGAGTATCCTAAACGCTTAATATATCTTTGCCACTGAAACTCAGTCACTTCTAGGAAAGTGAAATGCCATGCAAAAATCCTATATTCAAAAGAGTAGGTCAGAAAACCAATATTTTTATTCCATAAAGAAATTACAAGAATAAAATCTTCAATTATATTTTTTAGATGTTATTTTTTTATTTTATTTTTTATTTTAAACCCAACTGGGAGACTGGAGCGCAATTGAAACTTTTGTACATTTGCCTTTCAGTCAAGAAGTCTTGACTGGTTCTACTCTAACAAACACAGAAGTGAAAAGTGAAATAAAAATATTAACTGACAGCCCAGACTGCCATGTGGATTAGGCTTCTAACCTGGGATCTGACCTTACCACGTGAAAAATATTATCTGTTAAGAAACATCCACAAAAAGGACTTGTATTTGCAATATCTTGTTCAGGTAACCCACACCCAACAGCCTTACAATTCTTTGATTTATAAGCTTCAGAAAGCTGAAGGAATGCCTTTTAAACATATTCAAACTGGTGTAAGTCTGTCTGAAATCAATAGGCTGTATTCATTTAGCAGGAGGTTGAATTCACGCCAGTTCTGACTGAGCTGAAGGTCAAACAAACAGATATTTCAAGCTTAACGTTTGGAAAAATAATTCACTTTTCATACATGTCTCTAAAATTGAATTTTAGTTCAGGAACTACAGCAGGAGCTGTAGCTGGACAATGACTAGGCAGTGTTGGTAACACGCAGTTACTCTCCACAGCTTTAAGAGGTGATGCCACCGATGGCTAAGCACAGATGTAACAGGCTGTCTGGTTTCCCCATGTGTTTGTGGTTTTCCAACCAGCACAACAGTTTTTGGAGGAAAGGAGGACAGGTGTTATGTCCTGCATCAGATTTACAGGTTTCTGTAAAAAACAAGTTTCATACTACTGCTGCATTGGTGGGAAGAGACCAGAGCATCTCAAATCTTTGCTTATGCTGGAGGAGGAGCAAGGGCTCCTCAGGGAGCACCGTGACTGTCCCTTACTTGCCATGATGTCTCTTTTCCCCTTCTCTCCCCTCTACCTGATTTCAGGCAGCAAAGTTCAGGGCTGCCATGAAGTCTTAAGGCATCTCTGCTCGAAGGCAGCCAGCTTTTCAAGGTAGCAATGGGTTTTGCTCTCCGCTCAGCACCTTGTCACCACCAGCCAGAAATAAGTGACCATCATTTACGAAGCTCTGCCTGTTGGTATTGTTTTGCCTTGCATTAGTGCGTGCACATGGGAGGGGCAGTCCTTGCCCTGAAGGGTTTACCACCTAAATAACAAGGAATGGGGATGAAAAAGCATGAGTGCCCTGCACCTCAGCCCTGGTGATGGGTCCATGCAGAGATCAAACCTGTCCATGGAAGCCACGGCTGGTCCCCTAGGCCCTGACATGCACTTGCCTCTCAGCACAGAGAGGAAAAGATGACCTCCCTCCCTCTTCAAAGAATGATCCTTCCTAATTATGGCAACCTGAAATTCCTCAGTGATAAGCATTTTTTTTTGAGGCTGGGCCAGGTATGGAGAACAAAAGCAAACTGGCATACATAGTAATTGTTACCAGAACAAGTTTCTCCAAATGAACCAATTTTATACCATTTACCTGTGCAAGAAGGAAAATACAGCTCACCTGAGTAGATTATAGTGCTGCTGATGGATTAAGACTTAAAGCAAGTCTTGTCATCTTTTATTAGGCATAACATCAGAACACAGCAGTAAAGCACAAACTGCATCATTGCTAGGTAACATCAGACTTCTCAATTATTGTTACTCCAGCCATCAACGTGCTGGCACATGTAGAGATTTAAAAGTCAAATACCATAATTATACCCAGAGGAGGAGTTTATGGAGTGGAGCCCATACAGGGTTCATAGGTAAACAGTCCTTGCAGGTTTGGTTTCTATATAGTAATTCTCTTTTTTAAATTATTTTTTTTAAGGCAGCACAGCAATGCTTCTGTCATTCATAGAATGGTTTGGGTGGAAGGGACCTTAAAGATCATTTAATTCCAGCCCCCCTGCCACGGGGGTTCAGACTTGCTTTATCATTTTGCCTTTGTAAATATTCAAAGCATGACAGCCAGGCCTAGGTTTCTAGGTTGTCTTCTTTTGTCTCATTTATTGTAGAAATTCTCATGGCAGTGTGCAGATAGCAACCTCATGGAGATGAAGGGAGAAACTCGCTTTTCCTACAACCAGTCAAGTACTATCGGCTACAATTCAACAGCTGTACGTGAATTAAATTCAGGTCAAGAAGTTGTTGGAAATCAATGAAATTGTTTCATTGAATTTCTGAAATTTTGGATAAGTCTGTGTTTGTGTGTAAAATTAAGCCCCATAGTGCCAAAGACACTGGTTACATCTGAGAGCAAAAGCAGGTAAATACTTCCCATCTTACAAGACCTACCCAAAGCCTGATCCCAAAATGTAGTTACTTCTAGAACAGAGAAGTGCTCCTCCTTCAGGAGGTTGTAATGCTTTGTTTCTTCCTATCACTTAACAATTTTAAAGTGGTATTTTATTGGTGTTTATCATGACTTAATGGTGCGATCATTTGCTTAATATTCGGTTACCTGAAAATAATTATTTCTCCATCAAAGCAGATATGTTCTGGTTAATAACCACTGTTAATAACGTTTATGTTTCAGTGAACCTTCACTGCATTAAAAATTCCTGTTACATTGCTTTTTTCCCCTTCTAGCCTTGACACGTTTTAGTTATAAAAAACAACGTAAAAGTCCACAATTTAAGTTTTAAGTCTGTCACTAAGCTTAATTATCTAATAGCACCGTGCTTCAGGTTTTTTTTTAAACATAAATTAGGGTAAAAATTATTTCATGTTTCATTTACTTATAATGCCATAGCTAACGCCATGCTAATCAATGCTCTTGACATTCACAATGCAGAACTGATTCAGTATCAAAAAGGTAAAAGGCTCATTGAGAACATCCTGGCTCGTGTAACTTCAATTGCATTCAGCAGAGAATTAACTGGTAGCTATTGTCATCAAGCAAAATCTAAATAAATGTAAATGAAAGCAGAACCTAACCCAAGGTTACAGCTCTCACAATCCATGAGAAGAAACTTTGCATCACATGGCAGAGCTGTCTTATATCTTGTTTAGCTCATGAAAAAAAAAAAAAAAAAAAATAGACCTAAACACACCCAAACCATCAACTTTTAAAATAAAAATTGCCACCCGATGGCAGTGGGCAAATGCCTTCTGCCATAAAGCAGTGACCTCCTGGCTCCTAGGAGGTGGCTCCTAGGATCCTCCTGCCCGGGGAACAGCATTCTCGGACACGGTGTGTGAAACACGAATGAGCCCTTGTAGCAGTACTGACTGAAGGAACAGAATTTGGCAACGGTTTGGAAATACAGTAAGGGAAAATGGAAATCAATAATGTTGAATATTTCAGAGTCCTGAAAAAAAAACTCAATTTAGTGGAGCCTAAATTACACAGAAGTGTGATTACCCATATTAGTACTATCTGCAGGGGAAGGCTGCGCTAATTCTGCTTATTTAAGAAGTTACAGGAAGCCCCACACCCCACATCGCTACCTGATCCAAAAGCCCCTCAAGGACAGTACGGCTTCCACCAACATCAGCACCCACGTTTGGGTAGAAAGGAGGTCACATACCAGGCTAACATGTCTGTCTGGGGATGGGATCTCCTCCTGAAAGTCAAATAACTTCTCCTGGCTATACCTGCTAATACGCTTGCTTTTCCATACTGCTAGTAGCAGCTCATAAAACTTTCTTCCCCTCTTTCCTTTAATCCATCACTCAGCTGACCTCGAACAACCCTGTATCAAATGGGTATTGGAACCATTTAATGTTTCAAGCGACCTCTTAGGTCAACGTTGGCCAAAGAGCCAGGAGGAAAGGGAAGGTTTAAAGCATTTTAGCACTCACTCCTAGGAACATTATGAGATCCTGACTGCATGAATCCTCCTTCTGAGCTGTAAGCATTAGATTTTTGACGTGTTCATGAGAACCCTGAAAATAAACTACCTTGGATTTTTACAACCTTTGTGTCCCTGAACCCCAGCTCGCCACCACCCATATAGTTTGTTACCCCGGCCATTAACAAACAGCAGGAGCTGCACAACCTGGAATAGCCACGTCAGTGTCTGTAGCTCTTCTGCTACGAGATGGGGGGGAGTCAGGGATAATTACAGGCTGAACGAGTTGCATAATGCAGCGTGCATCCTCAGCAGTACATTGTGTCCTGATTACCAGACGAGAAGCTAGAGCTGCATTGAAATTATAGTTTTAAATTCATCTGTCTTTATTCTAACAGACTGAATGCGAGAGGCAGGAACAACCAATTCCAGAGACAAACAAAAATTGGTCAGGGGCTTGGAAAGAATTGTATTGTCTCCAGGCTGGCAGGCAGACAGCTGCTGATTTCTGTGTAGCTCTGTGTTTAAGGGATAGGTGGAAAGGCCTTTGAACAGGCCAGATTCCCCTCCTGAGCTCTTCATTAGGTTTAATTTTAGGACATCTCTAGTTACCACAAGGGATCAGGTAAACTTATGTCCAGTGACTGCTGTCCAGGAGATACATAATGCCAGGTCCTGGCCAAAAAAAAAAAAAAAAAAGGAAAAAAAAAAAAAAGAAAGACTAAAGAGAAAAACAGCTGCTCAGTCTGATGTTCAAAAGCTGCAAACGGATGAATTTTAAGATGAATATAACCTCCTGCATGATAAAACGTCCCAGTAGGATTTGGGTTCAGTTCTGGATCTTCAAAAGGAATATTACCGAGCATGTCTTTGCAGGGTCTTTGAACGTCTTATTAGCCTATTCTCTGAACTGTTTCTTTATTTTCATCTTCTAGGGAAGCTAGCTCCTTCCTGAAGATCCCATGCTCCACCTTTTCTGGCACTTTCCACATCATCAATCTGGACAATTTGTCACAGCAATTTTCATTTGGTTTTCATGGCCTTTCTTGCTATATTACATATTGAATTAAACTAATTTACCCCCTTCTTACGTTAACAAACGATTTGTATTTAACTCGTGCCTTCCTTCAAAGACACTACTTCCTTTCATATTCTGCTGTATGTAAAATGCCCACAGAGCCTCTTCCAGAATTCATTACTTATCACTCCTGATGCAAAGATCAAAGGCACGCAGGGCTGTAAAGCTGGATTTTCCTCAGAATCAGACATCAAGATGTCCCACCAATTGTTTTGGCATACGGATTCTGGTGTATATCTGAATAAAACATATATTTTTTCCTATTAATATTCACCAAGTACTCTTGGTATTTCTGCTCTTTATAGTTGTTGTTCGGAGTAAGAATATAGTGAATTTATTGACTTGAAATTTTATCTGAGGGAAGGTACCAATATACTTGTACAGTGTTTAACTGCCTCTTAGTGACCATTGGCACATAATTACTGCTGAAAGATTGCACAGGCCTACAGCTGACTGAATGCTTTCAGCAGGCAACTGTGCCCAGGGCTCCCAGACAAACACTGGTTACCAAATCTGTCCCCCTGATGCAAAGGAGAACTCCCTGATGCTCTCATGCACTGTGTCCCTGAGGCCCCAGGTGCTGACACAGCTAGATCCAGCTCGGAGAAGAAGGTTCGGTGTCAAGCCGACCCACTCTAAATGTGTCTGCTAACCCAGGTTATTACGGCCTGTTCTGTAGCCACAACCGTAACAAAACACGGCTATAGGACAGTCTGTCCGACGGGTTACCTCTAGGAGCCCACAAAACCCATAAGGTAGGATTTCTTGCTGCTTGAGGAAAAGGTCAGCCTCACCCCAGAAAGCCTGAATTCAGCTGGAAACATCTATGTGGAGAACAACCTCCCCACCTCCTTTAATTAAGGCAAACCCAAACCAAAGGCTGTTAGGTTACATATTCATGGCAAACATAAATAGCAGAGGATCATTCACACTGGTACGATGGTAAGCTCATTCTTAATGTTCAGATGCAAAATGTTCCCAGAAGCTGGGCTTTATCATGCAGTATAAATAAAAACAAAGTCTTATTATAAAACATTAACACGTAGATGACCAGAAACCCAATATTTATATTAGTAAATGCTTTGGCTGCTGCTATCATTTTAAGGTGTGTTTTTTTCCCCCCTAACATTTAATTTCAAAATAAATGACCTGAGCGTATATATTCTGTATGCTATTCAGTTTGATATATACAGTACAGAAGTTTAATTTTCATTCTGAATTAATTAAGAATTAATGACTACTTAGAGTGTTAGTCATGTCTGGGAATGCTATTTCTCTCAAAAGAAAGCAGTGGCAGAATTAGTCAACTCTGAGCAGCGCAATTAGATGCAGCCTCATGAAAAGCATGAAGAGTTCAGCACATTAAAGGATATTATTTTACTGAGCATGTTATACGCAATGAACGAACCTTTTGTATGTCTGCAAACCATTTAAAATTAATTTTTTTCATTCAGTCTTATGTATTGTATTAGAACTTCAGCTGTCCAAGTATTCTTCATTTCTTCAGTCATTAAAATTAATATAATAACATACTCTGAAGTACGGCCGGGCCTATGGTCTGGAGTAGCTTCCAACACAGCACAGCATAAATGTTCTTAAGGAATGGGGAACCCCGCGGTCATCTTTTCTCCAATTTACTACCCAACTTTATATCATTCCCCTACCTCCTGATCTCTATGGGAGGGTAATAAGCAATAAGGAGGCGGTAAGGAATTTTAAAGGAAGCCTGGTTCAGCAACAAAGAGCACACTTATTGCTCAGTTTATGGTAGCCTGAGGTCTGAAGATCATTTCTGCTGTACGGGGCTCCTTGGCAGGTGTTTTTTTGTGGGCTATCAACCAGAGAGCATGAAAAGGTTTTTTTGGCAACATGAGAAACCTGCACCAGGGAGCCTGCTCCCAAGGCAGCCCAACTTCCTCAGGTAAGGGTCTGTTGCAGGTAAGTAGAAAATATGCTGAGACCCCACGAACGTCATTCCAGACGCATTCTCCACTGAGTTATTAAGCGCTGACAGCGTGCTCATCACCCGGGGTTAAACGCATCCCACGGAAAGGAATTACACAGGCCCATATGCTACCTTGCGAGAGCCAAGCGAGTCTTTTTATGAATAAAATATTTCTCTGAAAAACAACTTCTTTTCTCAACTGAAGTTATTTGTAAATCCAGATCAAATCACAGAATTGCCTCGGAGGATTAATAAAAGAAGGAAAACAAGCTTAAAAATATTATGTACGTATTTAAATCTCATAGCTTGAAACAACAAGTCTGATCTTCCTAAGTTGTTTCAAAAATATTTCTTTTGCACTTGGCATGAGAAGATATTCTAACAGAAAATCTTCATAAAAAGAAATCTTCCCTTCCTGCATTTTGGACCAAAGTTTAATTTCACGCAGTATTAATTTTGGAGGTTTGTGTGGAAAGGAGTTGCCTACATTGGAAAAAGCAGTTCTATTTTGCAGTCATAAGACCCCAGTGCTTTAGGGCCTGGTCCTAAACTAGGTTAAGTGTTAAAAAAAAAAAAAAAAAAAAATTGCTCAAGTAAAAACAGTAAGGACAGGCCAATTTTTTAATGAACCGTGAAACCAAGGTGCTAAACCGTGAACTACACATCTTGGGCAAAGAAGAATGTGAGAGAAGAGCAGAAAGTGCAAGAACATCAACAAAGGTCATACAGAAAACAAGATGACTGCTTGCAAAAGCTCACAAAGTTCCCAAGTCAGCAAGACAACTCCCATATTAAAAATTAGGAATGTTTTTACCCATATTGAAGCTTAGATTTGCTAAGGCTACAGGCTGGGTTTGAGCTAATTTAACCTAAGCCAATGGGAATATAGGAACTGTGCACAGAAAACAAAGGCAGCAAGAGACACTCATCGTAATTGGGTTCAAAACCCTCCAAGAGCTGAGCAGATGATGCCAGTACAAAGGAAAGGTGGTACAAAGGAAAAAAAAAAAAAAAATAGATGAAATTTGAGGGGAACAAACACTTTTACAGCTCCAGCTAAATAAAAACCTCCAACTGTCCTACGGTGCATTAACGTTGATTGAGCAACAGAAATACAAAGAAAAAAAAAATACACCAACATTAAAGCCACCCACAGCCTTCCCCAGGTTTTGCTTGTAGGCATGAAAGATGAAGTGGTTTAATACCTTCTAATAAGCCTGAGTCATACCACCTCTTCTCATCGGCAGCCTTCACGGCAGCACAATGGCAACATCCTCACTTGAGCAGCCTCAAGGATAATGACACTGTCAAAACTTTCCATTGTGCGAGCAGAATATTCGAGAGGGAGATCAAATTAAAATATTTCAGCATCAAACAGGCAACGTGCCTGGGAATTCAGCTACTGAGTATCCTGAATTTATGAGCATTTATGGAAATGGTTATGTGATGGGGAAATCTGGGAGAGGACAGGACCGAGATAGACAAACCGGAGGAGCCCTTCCTCCACAGGAACCCTGTAACTGAACTCACTGGGAGGCTGAAACAGTCACACTGAAGCTCTCCCTTCTGCTGTGCATCTCTTCCCCCCGATGCCCCCAGATCCCATCAGGATTTGAAGGGCCATTCAGCTTCTGCCATCACCAGGGCCCTGACCTCAGGAACAGGCTGTGAGCACAGACTCAGCCATGAGCAGGGACCCAGCCATGAGTGGGCTGTCAGAAAAAGGGAATTTATAAGTCGCTTGTATTAGCAAAAGGATGCCCAGACACCACTAATACCTATCTCACCGTGCCGTTTTATCCAGGCCTACCCTGGGGCTTGAAGTCAGCAGGAAAGATACCTGTAGATCTCGTTTTAATTAGTACTCCAAGTGCAGAAACACCATGATTATCGTTGCTTTAATTCCATCCTGCTATGCATGGGAATTTAAGGCTTGTACTTCTAATAAACCATATTTCCTCAGGATCCCCTGCCTCATTCACTGAAAACTGAGGGGGGGGGGGGGGGGATAACATTTACATGAAGAACAACTGCTCAGTGCTTTACTTGCATTTCCTCACTTGGAAAAATCTCCCAGCCTTTTCCCTCCCGCCTTGGTTGCGGCTGTGCTATGACAATAGCATTGTTTCCTTCCTTGTACGCTCTACTAGAATATGGGGCATCACACAGCATTTGCATGATTCATGAGGAACACAACATGCAGCTTCACTTTTATGAGCAGCAGTACATTGTTCTCTTCTTACAGATGAAAAACTGAGATGCTAGGGGATTAAAAGGGGGGGAAAAATCCCTTTATTCCTCCACATTTTTAAGATAATTACTTTCCAGGCAAAACTGTGGCAGGGCCTTGAAAACTGAGCTTTTGGTGTTTACTGGCAGAAGGCCCAGCATCTTAATGGCCTTTGACCTCAGCAGCTTGAGACCTGCCAAAACCTCTGGCACAGCAGCGAGGCTGAACATCAGAGGCAGGAAGGACCAGCCTCCGTGGGGGCTGAGGTACTCACAGGAGGTCCTGGTATAGTCTCAATTTGGATGCCAGGCATACAGGGAAGACACCCCCAGGAGGTACCCTAAGGTCTTCACTCAGCTTGAAGGAAGGAGACAGATAGATGAACAAAAGATTAATTGAGCAGGCATTTGGTGTTCCCCAAGCGAGGAACGCCCTTTTCCTCATTGGGAGGACAAGTCAAGCTATGGTGTCTCTGCATTGTCATTTGGATTGCTTATTTATGCAAGTCTTTGTCAGCTTGATGTTTTCAGCTAACTAAGAAGTTATCCCATCCTTTCCTTCCATGTGATAGCACCCGAGAGAAGAGCCCTAAGATCTTTACTGTTTGAGATCTTGAGCCTATTTCCTAATTTCAGCCTAGATGATTAAAATCTTGCACGATTAAAATGAGTAAAAGCTGTAAGCAACCGTTAACAGCTTCTCCTAATAAAAATCCAGTAAATTCTGAGATGTATGTTCAGGTTTAGGTCCTAAACTAAAGAGCAGCACAAGGTGTGTGATTTAAAGGCTCCATGTTTGCCTCTAAGCAGAGGCCTCATTCAAATGCTCCCTCCTCAGACCTACTCACTGATAAATGTCTTTGGCAACTAATCTGAACTTGCATCCAGAAAGAGAAAGAAGCAACCATATAAGCACGCAGGAGATTTACTATCAGATTTTGGTGCTAGTCTTTCTCATCCATGACAGGGAAGACGACAGGTATATATCGAGGGCAGGGGAAAAAGGGGCAAACGAGACCAGTTATTTCTGGATATTTAAACATACCTGCATTCAGAAACGTGGCCATCAATAAAATAACATAAGCTGCAGGTGAAAAAGTCTCACTAGGTAGTCCAGAAAGGGGTATAGCCCCCTCCAGATTCACTGAGCCTGGAATGCAATGCAGTCCTCACCAGGACAGATGTGCAGGTGATGTCGGTTCTGGATTACTTCCCTTCCTGGAATTGGATTTTACCAATGCAGGTATGTTATCCTGTTATCCCACCACCTGGGCACCCTCCCAGTTTTACAACAGGTTTTATGGTATTAATGACTTCTCAAAACTCCTCTTGGAAGGACGTTTTATGTGAAATCCTTGCTCTTCGTATTTGAAGAGAGTAAATTTTGGTCATTAAGACTCGGCAGAAAAGCACAAGAACATGACTTCTAAGATACCGAAATATAAAGTAACACTTCACAGGGGGCTTTTAATTTACACAGCCTTCAAACCAGTCATCCATTTTGTATTTCTCCACCCACGCTTGATTCCCAATATACTACCTTCATTTTTTCAGAAGAGCACTGCAAAATAAAATGCATTCCTAACCTAAAATTCTGATAGAACAAGTCCTTTAAAGATCTAAGATCAATTTTAAAAATACATAATCAATTTTAACTCCAAATGGAAACACTTGTGACAAAACAGTCCCTGGCCATGGATGCAATTCACATGCTGAACTGCGGCAAGGCTAACTTGAAATAGATGATTGGAAATAATATGTAAATAGCAATAACGTGAGCAGTAATTTACACCATCTACATTGAGAGAAGTGTGAGCAAGGAACAAGACAAGTCCACTGCAGTCTTATGATTTGCTTTGTTTTGCTAACTTGCTATTTCATCAGAGAAAGGATATGTCCTCTGTGATGCGACAATTTTAATTGACTAATGTCCCATTATAAATCCTGTGATTTTGAGCAGGGCCCTTTTCATATTTTTTAAGAGATCAATATATACAGATTAACATAATAATCCTTTATTGCTGAGTATATTTATATTGATGCCTGTACTACAGGGCTTTAGGTTTATAACCCTTAATTACTCACGTGGCTCTACATTGCTTGATTATGGAATTCCGTAAAACTGCAAACATACAGGAAAGTTGCCATTAATTTGGAAAGTAATCTGGAATCCAATTCTTTCAGACAATTTATTCGCTAAAATGAGTCCCACAGCTGCAAATATCTACAAACTTCAGTGATGTTTCATTCCCAGAGTGAGCTCATTTGGAATCTTTCTTTTAAAGCAATGTATATTGGCATCGACTGCTCTGAAATTAGTTTAAATTAGGTCACAAGTAGACCAATTGCCTATAAAAATCGTATCTTTTATAGATAAGTGGTTAGCTCATGTTATTAGAAAACAGTTCTCCATCCCACTTTAATCCTGTTCTGCTTCTTTGTGCTTTTTCCCCCCCCCACTACTTTATGAAATAAACACTCTCCGGAAAAGTAGAGACTAGAGATAAGTGAACTCCCCCCACCTCCTTGTAATTTTGCATCACTGCCAGCCTCGCATACTACAACTCAATTCCCCTGGGCCTTAGATCCACAAGTAGGAATTCTTTCAACATAGGTCAAAAATCTATAAAACAACACTGCTGGAAGAGGCTATAGCAATGGACTGCTCAACACTCATCCAAACTCCACTTAACAGACAATACTAAGGGTCAGATTTGTGATTTCTTCTGGATTTAAGGAAGATGAGAATCTATCCTCAACTGAAAAAGAATATATAATTTGTTGTTTTTCTTTTAAAGGAGAATCACAGTATCTCACTGAATAAATTGTTTAAATCAGATTTAAAAAGCTTTTGAGTAAAATGAAAGTCATCTTAACGTATTTCCATTCCTTGAGGGTCTCAGCACCCACTGAAGAAGTATAACACCTCTCTCTTTGGAGTCAGGAAGCCGAAGATGTCCTTGGCTCAGTGCACCTGGCCCTAGATCACCAGTTACCAACTCATGGCTTGGATTCAAGCTTCATCTAGTTGCCCTGAGCAGTGATGATGTGCACACGTGTATTACTTGAATGCCTTCTTAGCAGTCTTCTATTGGTGATTGCTTTTTCAGACACATGATAACTGGAAATACACTGGATTTTTCCTGATAATACATTAAAATAAATTTGCCTGTAAAAGTAGCACCATAGTTTCCATTCCAAGCTGATAGCTATCACATAACATGGGCCAGAGCTTACATCTGGGGTAGGCCAGCCAACTGCTATTTAAATCTGAAAATGTATGATGATTTATATCAGTTGAGAATCAGACCAGCTGTTTCTAATGGGGTTTCATTTGAAGCAATTACAAAATGTAAAGTTGGAAACCCTATCATCTTGTTAGTTTTCCAAGGCCTATTATCTGGTCTGCGTATTGCTGCTAGAGAAGTGGGGGTCTTCTCCAATTACTCATTCTTAATTTATATGCCAGACTCCAAGCTCCTGTCTCCACACAGCCACCCATGACTTCAGGCGACACGAACAGAAGTTGCTGCATCACCTAGCAGCTAAAGCAAAGCGTTCAGAGGAGCAAGGGCAGGCTGCTTCTCCCAGCCCTTCAGTCTTCCACATTTGCAACATGGAAAATTAAGTGTCTTATTTTAAGGATAAAAATTTTGCGTATTTTGAGAGCTAGTGCTTAAAAGTGGGTGGCATGTAAATATACAACACCAGCTCCAAATAGGAACTATCTTCATCAGATCATTGGCAGAACCACAATTAAAAGACTTCCCCTCTCAATCCCTGGGCATGGCTTAAGTCACTGGAATCAAAACAGAAATTTCTTCTCTCAAGTCGAACCCACATGCTACTAAATCTCACATGCTATTTACCTACCCCACAGAATGTGTGTGACTTCACTGCACATGAATCACACTCTTTCTGCAGTTTGCATCGAGTTGTTTGAGTAGGAGTCTCTACAGAAGCGGGATGCAGCATTATTTTGAATGCAGACAAAGGACAGTCTTTCTTCCTGAGACAGTAGGTCTGAACAGATCGTTACAGCACAGATACAGAGAGAACTTGCCATAGCACAGCTGAGTATGTCTATTAAATAAGAAGCTGAATTTCATATTATTCATAGGGCTAGGAGTTCTCTCTCAAAGTGATTTGTAATGGGGAAAAATGATACACAAAAACCAGATTTTGCAAGACTGAAAGCTTGCCACAGGATGTACTTTCCTGTTTCTTCCCTGCATTTAGTATTTTGTGGAAGCCATAAAACAGGGCGTATCATGGGATACGCCATGAGGCAAAAATATCTAATCCCTGCAGCTGAATGGAGGCAAGAGACACCCAAGATAAAATTTCCATAACATGTGCCCAGTTGTAACATTATACTGGTCTTAAACAAAAGGTTAAGTATTTCTACACTACATTACTCTTCAGAACAACACTCATGAAGATTTTCTTTTTTTATTCCAGTTCAGGACAGAAACACATCAGAATTTTCTCTGTGTAATGATTTCCAGTGTTTCAAAGCTTGACAATAAATATTTATTTTTACACCACTAGTTTTCTCCAGATTAAATATGTTTTCAAGTGCTACTTTTTAGGACCTACAGGACAAGCATTTGAAATCTGTAGACAATTACACCCTTTCATTATCTTCATTTTAACAGGAACACAGAACATTATTACCAAATACAAAGTGATGAATGTTCCTCCTACGTAAGGAGTTATAAACTACCCAATTCAGGCAGTTGGGTTGGTTTCTTGTCAATATTTTTCTCCCTCAAACTGATAGGGAAAAGCGAAGAAAAACTAAGAAGTGCATATCTTTGAACAAAACAAAATCCTTTGTTAGGCCACTGCATTAAATCCTAAGTACCAAAAATGCTGCCAGGTTTTATATACACTCACAGGTTGTTAATACTTGTGGTATTTTCAAACGTGACACCTGGAGCTTCATGGCACACATCAGACTTCCACAGCCTCCTAGGAAAGCTGCCTGCACAGTGAGGTCTTTGTCAGATGCTTCATCTGATTCATGTTCTCAACGACATGTGCTTATATCACTGTTACGCCGGTTAATAACCTGACCCTGAAAACTGGAAATATACCACAAATCACCATCATGGAAAGTTTACGTCTCAACTTCCCGACTGGATTCAAAGTTCAAATGATAAACTCATCAGTGGGTGTGCTGCTTTCTGGCTAGTGGAAAATCTGTTACTAGCAGGGAACTATTAATCTTCCAAAAAGAACTGCAGCGCCTTACTTCAGATGATAGCTTTGTGGTGGGGAAAGCAAGAAAAATGGCACGGCAATTGTTGCTGACCCTTGCCGTTAAAATGCCATTTACCAACTCTTTAAACCAGGGACTCTCATTCAGGGGGCAGCTTGCCAACAAGATCAAAGTCAGCAGGAGCTTTGCCCGAGAAAGTATTAAGAAGTGCCCAAATAAGGCAGTTATCCAGAATGCAAATATTTCTTCCTTATTCAGCATGTGGAATTCCCATTGATGGAATGAAAGTACCATGTGCGCAGAAAATGCAAAAGATGTCTACAGCATGGATCAAGGGAAAGAATTTTGCCTGTAGTGTTATGAAAACTTAATCATTTATACAGTTCGAGGACCTCAGGCTGTGGCATAAAAAAAAAAATTTACACATTCTGTGTGAGAAACACACAATCCACCATTTCAAAGCCTTCAGGATTGGAATAGGGTTGTTTTTTGGTTGCCAAGCCGGAGAAGTGAAGAAATGCAATAGGTTTTGCATGGAAACCGAGACTGAAGTTTATCAACTAACACAAGGCTAGTTTTTATGCTGGAAGAAAAGCATCCGGATATCCTTAAATGAGCACAACTTAGTCTTATCTCTCGGAGATGCAGCATTTCTACCGTTAATGTAGACTGTTAAATTGACTTTTGCATCATGTTTATACCTCAAACAAGAATATGGGACCTATCTCTGTGTCAACAGTCCTGCTGTAGGACAGACGTGTGTTCCGTTAGTTATTCATACTGATATGGAAGTCAGAATTTGCTCCTTTGTGGGCAAGTTTCAGAATTAGACTATTTACAAGTAATGTAAGGCTTGAAGAGAGTCAGAAATACATCATTCATTGCAAATGATTTTACTTGCAGGCTTCACAGAGCTGGGCAAATGCATCAGGACTTAAACACATCTGTAACCAAATGATGGAGATGTGAATCATTATCATTCGGAGGGGTTAGGCTACCCAGGCTTCAGCAAGGTTCTTCCGATTGTTAATATTCTTGAAAGTGTTTGCAAGTGCCCCAAGTTGTATGTTGTTTACTGGTTGTCATTCACCATTTGCTATTCCCTGTCAAAATGTTTCAGTCATTAAATCGGAGAGCAGAAAATATACCACATGCCTAATCACACACTGTGAATAATAGAAGTAGACAATTTGTGAATGGTTTGTGAACAAACCCTGAACCGGAACAGAATTCATGCAGACTATTTAACAGGCATCCGAATAACACATCTCTTTCCAGAGCACAGCAATGATTTGCAGGTTGCCTCTCAATTAATAGTTAAATTCATTAAGCTTTGTGTTTTGAAAAGCACTGTTAGTGTAGTCCTAATATTTTGTCTCCATATCTGCTTTCAAAAATGGACATAAGGAGACCAATTTACTTTTTCTTTTCTGACAAAAATAACCTTTGTTAGAACATCAAGTTGAAAAAGCTTATCGGGAACATATGTCAAAATACATTACAAGGGAATATTGATCGTCTCAGAACTAAGAATCCTAAGTCCAGGAAACGCAAAGAAAAAGTTAAATATTACAAGAAATCCAAGCATGTAAAGATAAGGAAGAGTTCAGTGGTTCAGCTTTAATTCGGCCCACCATACCTTTTTTTAAACATTCTGGGAACTGACTGAAAAGTGTTCAATATGCACTGTGCAAAGTGGCTTTCCAGCTTGATCTCTCTCAGGGAGTGTGTGCAGAGCTCTGGCTCCTCTCTTACTGAACTAGCATGCAACCATTTTGTAGCAAATGCATGACTGTTCAGTCCTGATTCCTCTTACACAGCCATACAACCAAGCTAAAATTTATTTTTTTAAGCCTTCCTACCACCAAGTCTGAATATTCGTAGACAGCCAGCCCAAAATAATACAAATGCCTCTGAAGCAATCATAAGTGGGATTGCTTTTAGTGTTATCAGCCACGTAGCTCACAAATGGAGTACATTACTGCAGCGTCCCGGGGTGTGCTCATTACTCAGTTTTCTCATTTGTTTAAAGATTGATATTCTCATGGTATCTCTTTGGACTAACATCAGTGCATCCGATGACGAAACACAGCATTAGACCTTTACAGAGTGCGTGCTACAACAGAAATCCGCATTGCCCACATCTGTTCTCAGTACAGAGCACCCTTTCCCCAGTTTTACAGCTGATCAGATTACATTTTCCATGTTCTGCTCACGGTGCTCATTCTAGATGGAATTTGTTTCTATGCAGAAGATGAGCACGAGGCCTGTGTGCTATTTAAGATGCAATTAAGCCCTCAGAAATAGGTCTTAAGTGATGCATAGGCTGCTGTCAGCTCTCTAAATTTCACCCTATGTAATTTCTTCCATCACCCACTCACATTATGTTATTGTCTATGGCTTCAGAAAATTACTACTAGTGCATTCATAACTTCCATTCAACAAAGAGGCTCAATGATTGTTTTCTTTAACGCCCTCTGAGCTTCCCATATTGGCTGTTGTGCTTTTACAACTACATTTCCCCAGTATGAAATTTCTCTTCCATCTTATATTGGAAGCAGTATAATTTAGAGTTCACTCTGGAACATCTCATCAGGGAAAACGGATCGGGTACGCAGCAGTTCCATTCCTAACATTATACTGACCTCTAGAGTAAGAAGTGCCGCACACCTGACAAATCGGCTGGGTGCCTACGAGAAGCAGAGAGGCAGATGAGGACTACCACGAGCTGCTTGCCCTCAGGAAAGGTGCCAGGAACAAAGCACAGCCCCAAAAGCCGAGCTGGACCTGGGCAACAAATAAGGTGCAATAAGGATTTGGCCATGCCACGGCCTCTGTGAGCAGTCCCAAGAGTCTTGCAATGACCCTACACAACACCTTGTGCCTTACTTTTAAATTCACATCCTAAGGACTAGGAAATTTAAGATTCAGATAGTTGCTCACATGGACTGGCAATACTTCACACAGAATCTGATATTTGCACTTATTTTCACTTTTCAAAATAACCTGGAGGCTGCAATATTTTAAAGTCTGAGCTACACATCCTCTTTTGCAAGCAGTCGTGGGGCAATATACAACATTTTATGCTCAGAGTTTTCTTTAATTTCAGTTTCCTGGTTTCCTTTGTCTGAGCTAACTAACATTTACAAAATATTACTCAAAATGCTTCCTAAATACGAGCGTGATTTTTGTGAAAACTTCAAGGTTTCAAAAGCACATTCCCAAGAGACTCAGCATGAAGATATGCTTAATTATTGTTGCCTGGATTCCCCAGGAAGCCACTACGGCCTCTTATTGTTACTAAAATACATTATCAGAATAAGAACATAACAAAGCTGCTTTACACCATGTTGACCAGACTGTTTGTTACATGTAGTTGAGAAATAAGAGTAATAAGAACATGATACTAGGGATCAGAGAACCCACTAAGAGATGCACTCACTACTCCCACTCAGAGCCTGGGCAGCCTGCAACAGCAATACAGACACCCCTCATCAGTTCCAAGAACTACCCACAGAATTAGCAGGCTGAGTTACATTGCCAGCCAAGTACTTCAAATTTTCATTTAACACCTCGAGTACAAAGTTCCCCAGGCCCTGCAAACAGAGACATTTGGGGGCGATGATGGTTTTGTGCTTCACATTGTGATTGCCTTTAACAACATACGGTAGCTCATCATTTTCAACAAGGTTCGTTCCCCCTTCCTAAGTACATCAGCTATTTCTGTTCACTCTTTCCCTCTGGTCTGATCTCCCACACCTGTAACAAACAGGTATGGTCAGAGGTAAAACCTGGGGGCTTCTGCTGACTGGAAGATGGTAATTTATTCTCTGATTTTCTGTGTTACTTCATCAGAGCTTACAGAAAGTTTAAAAACAGCATTGGATAAAGTTTTTCTGAAAACAAACAACAACAAAAAACCCACACCACAACTCCTAAGGATTACACTGATGCTTAAAAAGCCTTTTCAAGATGTATGCTGCACAATGAAGAGCTTTTCTATAATTTTTGAAAATAGCCTCCAATAAGATGTTAAATGAAAAGAAAGCTTCATTCTTAAGATTTCAAAAAGGTAGGCAGCCTGTGCCGGTTTTCTCCGTTAATTCCCTCCACGATCAAAAGCAGCAAGGACTTCTTCACAAAGCCACAAAAAGCTCAATCATCAATAAATACAGGTCAGCATTAAGGGTTTTTTGAGCAGTCAGGAGCTGAGCACAAATGGCAAGTGAAATGGCAGGGGACAGAGCCAACTTGACATTAAAACACAGGGTGCAGAGTTAGCACAATAAAGGATACAACAAGTTTGTGCAAGAAGGGACTACTTTATCCAGAGTAGCTAATACACCAAATACGTGGATGGAAGTAGATGGCAGACAGCAAGCAGAAATCAGGAAGGGCCTCGGGTTGCCGGGGCTGAGACCATTCTGCAGTGAGGGCAGACAAACACAGCACTGACCAAGCACACAACCACGATCACTCCTGATGGAGGCAAATGCCCAGATACGTACCCTCCCCTGCAGTGTTTCTGGTGGCTTGACTCTCCTCAGAGGTAGAAAAAGTAAGCAAAAGAACAGGGATTCCACAAGAACAACCAATTTTCCTTCTTGCCCCTCACAAAAACCCTGTTCGAGACCAAAATTTGTCAGCCCCTTGTAGATCTGACTGGGCAGTTAAGGATAACTTTACCCTTGTGCTATGGGGGAAAACTAAGCTCTGAGACACCACAAACCTCTCTCTAACTACTGCAGTAGAGCTGCAAGTGCTGTGAGTTAACCTTAACAGCTTTGCAGGGGAAGCCAATGGGTCTTCAGCCCTGCAGCTGTGGCGCACCTTCAGCTGCAAGGCCTTAACTGCATCTTCTTAAGAGGCCCATGTGGCTGAAGCAGTACACACAGGTCTCATTTAAGCTCTCCTACACTCTTCTTTGACACATTCGTTCTGTATGAACCTCTCGGCAGTCTCAGGATGTCTCATCCACCCCAGGATGCCGGGTTGTTCCATCGCCAGGCCAGGCCTTAGCACGCATTCAGGCCTGGTGCCTGGTGAGCAGCCATGGTAGAGGATAACTGGCTGAACATGTGGGAGTGCTTGGAGAACAGGGTCACCCTCAGCGCAGGGGTTCAAAGACAACTTAAGCAGTGACAGGGTATGAGATAAGGTACGAGATACTGCAAAGGGAAAAGGTCTGATTCAGACACAAAGCGGTATAGAGGGCTGAAGGTGTGCCATTGTACCGTTCTGGATTTAGAAATGTGTAATGGAGAAGAACCAGCACAAATCACGTCTCCAGAGAAAGTCTGCAGCTGGGTCAGTGCAGGCAGGTGGGTTGCATGGTCTGTGATCAGGTATCAGAGACGGAGCGGCTATAGCCTGACCTAACAGAAAGCCCCAAAAGCTTACATTTTATCGATGTTTTACACGTTACCTCCTAAAATAAAAGTCAGTATGTGTCAGACTGGTGATGTTTAAACATATAATTCCCTTTGTAGTAAACTGATGCTTCCCTTTACCTGTCTGACAAGTAGTTCTGGGAACACAAAGTAGGAAGAGACCTTGGACAGGAGATGAGAGGGACTCAAGAGACTTGAAGTTACTGGAGACACCAGAGGAGAAAGCAGCAAAATCAAACCCACAAACAAATTGCTCAAGGTCAAAAAACAAAATGCATTGCTGAGATGTGCTGCTTTGTTTCTCAGTCCCAGTTAAGAGAAACAGAAGACCAGACACATTGTGTGCATTATCCAGGGCTGAGGGAGAAGTAGAATAACCAAGAGTCAACAATCCGTAAGACAATATGAAAAGCAAAAGGAAGAGTGGGAGGACCAGGCATGCCAAAAAGACAAACCCAGCTCTTCTAGCAGCTGAGCTATGACCATAGAATGAGCCACACTGGAGCTCTGTTTCATGAGGAGCTGAAGAAAAATCTCTGCAGGTTTGGGGTATGGTCAATGGGTATTGTTCTGCCCTTTCAGGTAGAAAGGGTCATGCACTGGTTTGTGTTTTGTTATAGTTAGTAAGAGCCTCAGTGTGCTGGGTTTGCAACTATACACTGCCATGCTGCTCTTTGTCCAGTAACAAGAATTGTAAAAACAGTGGGTTCCCCCTCTCTACAGAGGTAAATACTTGGCTGCAATTCCAGGTAATAAGACTGGGTGATCAACACACGAGTAAATGTAACGTGGTGACAGCATAAGGGAGGTAGGCAGAAATTTCCTAACTTACACTGGACAGGAAGTTTCATAGGATAAAAAGTGATTATTTGATTAATTTATATCTTTTTTTCTATTGATAAAGCTAGGCCAACTTTTCCAGTGGGAATAGAGACCCACTGCCTGGTGCCTTTTTGTGAAGCCACGCTGTCACTCCCACCAGCGTGTCTGGCATACGGTGCTATGGTGGAGACTACTGGTGCCATAGGGAACCCAAGGGCTCCTAGGAGGTCCCTTCACCCTTGCAAGAGGAGGCATCCACATCTAGGAGAAGTTAGAACATGTTCAATGTGTAGGGCATTCACAAACTCTCTGCTTTGGCAGTGCACCAGCTCTTCCTCAGGCGAGGGTATCAGTCATCTCACGGTGCTGTTCTCAGTCAGGCTCAGCCAGCTCACACAGGGCACCAGAAGACAAAGCTGAACTCTTCTCCAGAAACTCATTTGCACGCCCCGTGTTGCCAGCTCCTTTGTGCACCAGCACAAGTGTATGTCTGGCCAAGCTCTTCCTTTGTGGTGTTAGTTTTCAGTTAGACCAGGTTCTTGGCCTCTTTCTCTGAAAGAACAATGAATTCTTGTGCTGGAAGCTGGGACGAGGGACAAGAATGGGCAGGTACCACCGTCTTCCAGAACCAGTGACAGCTTTTCATGACTTAAAGGGATTATGAAATCACGGCACAAGTGGCATGATAGTATCATTCGTAGCTGACTGGGTAACTAGAACTTCCCAAATAAGGATTACAAGTGATAAATAATTAATGAGAGGATAGATGGCGGGCAGTTAATAATCTTTCTGAGAACAAAAGTCCGATTACTCAATTTTTCTGAAAGACAGTCATTCGTTAAACACGCATGTGAGCAAAAGTAGTCTAGTGTGACCATCTGAGACTAGTTAATGAAGAGGAACACGGATGTGGTCAAAAAGCACAGCCATTCAGACCCAAATTAACGTTCTTTTGGTGTGAGCAATTTTTTTATTATTTTTTTTTTTGTGCCATTCAACCAGTTTTCTGGTATTTATGAAGTTCTAAAGCTTGGCAATGTTAGGATCCTGTCTGCCATTTGGAAGTCTGGTATCTTGAAAAGCTTAAAGGAGTTCTGATACTCTGGGGAGGTAGGGGTGAGGCAATGAAGAGGGGAAAACGTCATGGAAGGGACACTTCTTTGCAACTCAGAAGAATCTGTTGAGGAAAAAATGGCAATTTTCTCGTTACACCCTTCAGTTACACCCTGAATCCACGACTTTTCTAGCACAATCCTCTGCAAAACTAAGCAGAGGATGAGATGTGCTTAAGGTAACAGGCGCGGGAGCAATTTTCCAGGAATACTTTGAAACATTATTGTTTACTGTTTTCTGTGTGAACAGTCTGTGAACCGAACTTCTACACAGACATGCTTTGAAAAGGAAAACTTCAGAATACCTGCTTATTGTCCTCACCTAACTTCTACTCAAAGTTGAGCTTTCTTTGTAAGTGAAACTAGCTGGAGCCAGAGTCAAGGCCCACAGGACTAAAATGAATGCAGTCTCTCTGTTCCACTAAGTAAACTCAGGGTTTAACCTTGAGGACAGGTTTTCCAAAGATTCAGGGAAAATTTCAAGTGTGCATGCTGCCTATCCGGGGATATGTTAACACAAATCCTCAGGCACCTGACTAGGGTGTAACTGGCACCCAGGCTCTGGCGGCCCCTGAAGGTTAAGGTAGATTCTGGTCATTTATTTGAGTGCTTTAATATCTGGGTGCTGCAAATATTGCTTAGGGCAAGCACTACTACCTGCAGCCTCAGAGAACAGGATTTACCTGCTTCCAAAGGTATTACTCAAGAAAAATTCAAAGAAAGGAAAAATAAGCAAATGGTGAAAAAAATTGAGGATCCAGCAATACTCTTATGAGATTAAAACTTGACTCAAGCTGTTAAATTAACAGCCCCATCATAGTTACTTGCTGATTAGTCAAGCAGCACCAAGTCAGTGTACAGGCAGAGCTGTGCGTGTGTGTGATGTAAATATAAAAGGGTATTCCAGGCAACTGCAGCATTTCCCTTAGCAACAAGTCATGTGAACTGTTAAGGAAATGTAAATAAAATAATAAAGTCATATCATCGTGCACAAAAAAACCCTGCAGAGAAGATGCCCTGCAGATATGAACTCTGTAATAATCTATCCATCTAGAAGCCTAGGTGATTTATTTTCCCACAGCTTTTGTGTGTGTATGCGTCTAAAAGGAGTTTCCTTTATTTAATGGCTCACAGTCTGTTCTGGGGCTTGTTAGTGCAAAGGAGACAAGTCTAATTTTGCTAATCCATGCTGTGAAGGGAGTCAAACAGCATTTCCTATATTCTCTGCCAGTATGAAACAAAATCACACTTCTATCGGGTTCTTAATACTATCTCACAAGATAAACTTCTGTTGCTAATAATACCTGACACTTCTATGTATGAAAGCACTGAAAAAAACTTCAGAACAAATTGATCCCTGGTGTAACTATTGAATTTACTGGAATTAAACTAGGACTAACCTGGTATATTATAGGGTCAAAGCAAGAAGTTGGAGAGCCTCTTCCTTCAGCAGGCTTGCCCTGACAGTCAAGGTTAATGGTGCCAAGCAGAGCTCCTGCCATTTTCCTAGAGCCATCAAAGGCTGGAATCGGGATTATACAGCAGTAACCGGGGGTTGTTGCAAGACTCTGGTTTTCCTTCTTCCTCTTCAGTCAGCAGAAAGATGGGAAAGGAAGAAAACCTCATGTCAGTGCACCAATTCCTCATGAGGGTCTGAGGACAGCAGTGGGAAAACCTCAAAATCACCAGCACAGCAGGCTGAACGACAGAAGAGGACGTAAACTATGAATACAAACTGGCTTTGCTAAGGGAAAAATCCTTTACCAGAGCTCTGAATTTGGCAAAATTGGGCCTTTCTAGTTGCTTTAAACTATAGCAAGAATCAGGCTATTTTTTGATATCTTCTAATCCTTTGTAAATAAGAAAATGCATATATATATATATATATATATATATATATTTCCTAAGGTGGAAGCATAATAACATTTTCCTAAATCTATTTTTGCTGTTTTTACTACGGGGGGGATGGGGTAGGAGTGGGGGGGAATTATGTTGCCATTTAAAAGACTTTGATCCTTCCAACATCCCCTGTTTTGGAATTAGTGATATATTGCTCTTCTCTTGGGACACACTTATGAAGAGGAGAGAAAATACTACTGAAGTATATGCTTTTCTATCCACCAGTAATTTGAAGTCTGCAAGCTCTATCACCTGATCAATGCCCATGTGTGATCCTGCCTCATCTGGGCAAGGTCTGTCTTGCACAATTGGTGGGGGCAGCCCCAGGACTGGACTCAGCAGCCATCTCCAGACCCTTCATTCACAAGGCACAGGGACACCAGTGAGCAGCAGAAGCCAAGCCCTCTGTTCTCTGTTTTAGGCACAAACTCCTCTGTACCTGAGCACTTCTGCATCACACTGGTATTTACCATCCAGGCTGAGGTAGCGGAGTGGGGTACCTTTCTCCTGCCATAACAATGAATACCTCAGCTCCTCCTGTCTCCAGTGGAGACAATTTTCTTTGTTCTCCAGCACGCCAAATAAGCCTTTGTCTAGTTGATCACCAAACAAGTGAGGCAGAAAATTGCCAGAAAAGCTCTGAAGTTAGAGCAGTGTTTTGTGACGATGAAGTTTACTCATCTGTTAGTGACCAAGGACCCTAAAGCAAACGAGATTCCCCCGGGGTTCAACTCCATTTTCTGGGGAATCTCTGGTGTGGCACTAGTTGTGACCCCTGCTCACCAGATCTTCATGTGGCAGTATGAGCAGAGAGACCACATCAATCAGGTGTGTGCCTGTCTGAGGCTTCACAGGGGACTCCAGGGAATGTACCCTGTGATTCACGGGATCACCACGCGTGGGTTCATGCAGCATTTGATCCTAAATAGCCCCTTCACAGAAGACAAACCAAAGAAGTGCTGTGTTTTTGGCAAAATGTTTTACAGTACAATGTAAGTTTAGCAGATTGGAAATTATAAGTGCCTAAACAATCCCTAGGGCTGCTCTGACACAAACATTGTATTTTACACGTCTCCTAACTGCAAGGGCAGCAATTTACACAAGTCTGTGACATCTGCAGACAGCACTGTGACTTGGAGCAAAATATATTTACAGCACCTAAGGGAGAGGGAAACACCCAGAGGCCTGGGGCCTGGGCCTTGTGACTCCTAGCACAGCAGAGATGAACCATGGCCAGGAGACCCTGAACTCGAACAGCAATCCCAAGGGACTGCGATGCTTGCAGAGTAGAAACACACAGCTGAGCCTGGGCCCCAGTGGCCACCGTGTGCCTCTGGAGAGAAACCCTGACTGTAAGCAGTTGCCTATGTAATTTTATGCACGTACAAATGCACTGGATCTACGTATTATAGATAAATGCATAAACCAAGATGGCAAGCCAGGCTTGTTTCTGGTGCGTTTCCCATGGAAACATTAACAATGTGACATCTGTGTAAGAGGGTCTCTCGATGCTCCAGGAATGGGCACACACACACCTAGAACAAGCAAAAGGCACAGGAGAGGCTTCAGAGAGCTGTAGGGTGGGTGGACGTTAGTGACCACAAGTCAGAAATTCAAAGAGGTGGCTACTGTTGCACGGCACGCATGTACCCGTGCTGGCCATCAGGCCTGCTTCCTGCTGGTCTCAGCTCCGTGCCTGCAGAAGTGGCAGGCCGCCCACCACGGGTCCTGCTGGGGCCACCATGGACAAGGACCCCTTGCAGCGAGCGAGGCACTTTGCAGGACTGAGCCCTTTCAGGCTGTTTTATGGTCTGTCTGCACTGATAATCTTCCATGACTGCAAGTTCTCAGACGTGCACATGTGGTAGCATTTGCTCATTTATTGTTATATTTATTTGGCAATCCATGGCATGAATATGACCATTATCAGTGAGTAATACTTCAATAAAATGGCTTTCTACTAAAGCAATGACTCTGGAAGCAGATACTGTGCTGTGTATAATGACAAGAAAATATCTACCTATTGCTGAAATAACCTTTGTAAAAGAATATTGCAGACGCAGGTGTCCTCTATAGATGTTAAAGGAAATCCCTCATCATGACCACTCCAAAGAAGTAAGTACACTGAGAAAATTATTATTTTGGGTAAGTGCCAGTGTCTCGGATCTGTGAGACATTCGAGACCTGTGTCTTCTCAATAATGCGTGGCAGGAAGACACAAAGGGAGTGTGAGATTCGAAGCGGGAGATAGAATCAAACAAATCAAGCTTTGAGATAAGACAAAGTTTAGAGATCAAGGAAAAAAATGGGAAGAAGATACAAGGAAAAAATGCATTGCAGAAGATGTGGCTAGCCCTTGGTATGCTGCAAATCTTCAGTTCCCAAGACAGAGTGCCAAAATTAGGCACGCTGAATGAAAGTGCTCTTGGCAAGGGCTACCAGGAGGCTGACAGCAGAGCCCAGCAGAGAAAGGAACTCCTGGCACCAGGGCTAAAGACAAGCAAATTTCTGTGTGAGTAACACAGTAAACTGAGGTCATGCTGAGTGTAGAGCCCCAGGGTAAAGCACACGTGGATTTTTCAAGGGATTAATGGGTCTTTTATTTCCTCTCCAAACTGTTACACTGGCAACAGCCACCTATCCAATTGCATCTATGCTGAGGAACCAAAAGGAATTGGGCAACAATGTATAGTCATTTCTAAAGGATTTAGGTCAGGTCTGGTCAGGTTTTTCTATGCTAATAGCAAGAAAAAAAAAAAAATCTGCAGCCCTGCTCTGTTCTACTGGGCAGGTAAATATCAAGTTTGTTTGGTTGCTCTCATATCCGAGCTTGCATCGTGTCTCATGTTACACAGAGTTTACTCATTCACATCAGCTCAGCTTGGGTTACAGGATTCAGTTTCCTCCCCATTAAGATGCAGCCCTTCTAGGGTGGAAATTGCAAGGAGAGACCTTTGCACAGCAACCCTGATCAAACGCTTGCAAGATGAGGTGTAAAAGTTAGCTGGGTAGATATCATCCAAAGCCGTGTTGCATAAACAAGGTGAGTACAAGCCAGCAGGATAGTGGGTTTACATTTCACCTCGAAAGCACCACCTATATGAGCTTTGCATAAACAAGGTGAGTAAAAAAACTGCAGGATACTGGGTTTACTTTTCACCTCAGAAGCACCACCTATATGAGCTTGTTACCAGAGCTCATACTCCGATCTGGTATTGCTGTAATATGAGAGAAGAGTACATCATCCAGCATTGCCTCCCTCCTGCTCTTACGCTGTTTCCTTCCCATGCTATCAAACTGAACGAGTCCCATGAACAGCCACCAGCAGAAGAGAGCACATCAGAAATGCTCAGGATTGCCCCAGGAGCTTGCAGGGCAGGGCAGGCTGTGCTAAGCAGCATCACCCTGCCAACTTCCTGGGCATACCCAAGGGGGAGGTTGAGACTTTTTGCCTCAGGCTAAGGTAGATGACTTGAACAGTTAGGTAAGGCTGGAAGGGAAAGGGCAAAGATCCTCGTTCAGTTATCCACACTTGGACATAAAATTGCCGGGTAAGTTTGTATCATTATGGGTAATTTTAGCAAAACAATTGGATTTGGAAATATGACTTCTCCTTTCATTGCCAGTGTGCACACCTGTAATCTGACAGGAGCTTAGTGAAGTTTTTATCCAGAGGAAATGAGATTGCATTTTATGCCCACTAAACATTGCTCACAACCTCCCAGGGAATTTGGCTGCATGAGGAATCATCCAATATCTTGGAATAGCCTCTGGGTCGGGGTCACTTCTTTAATCTCAGCTGTTCTAAAACTAATTTCCATGTGACAGACCATTCTTTTTTTTTTTTTTTTTTTTTTTTTTTTTTTTTTTTTGTACCATTACTTGAAACTATTTGCCTGGCTGCTTTTGCTGGTCTACCCAAAATAAGCCATGGTTTTAGAGTTCTGGCTCTAGTCCTTTTGTTACCAAAGAAGCTCATGAAATGCTGCAGCAGAACCATGTTAAATCACCGGATTTTTAGGTAAATCACAGTAAAACTTTCAAGTATGGAAGTCCACCAAAGCCTCCAGAGAATTGTTCTGACAGCAAATCATCCTATTAGGATTTTGCAGCTTATTGTAAATCTACATTCCACTACCCTGCTTACATTTATTTTAGCAGACTGAAGATTGTTTTATCACCAAACTCACATTCTTTCTGTAAGGTTACTTAAGACTGGTCAGATTTTCCTTAAATTTGTAAAGCCAAACAGACAGGGCTGCCCTGAAAGTTTTCCCTGTAGGGAAGATTTTCCGAGGCATTCAGTGTTTTCATGGCTCCTCACTCCCAAATTTTCATCATCTCTTTTGAGCTACTGTCAGTAGGACCCAACACAAACCACACTGAGTAACGGGCTTGCCATTATTATTGCAGAGTAACACAAGTTCCCCTTCCTGCTTAGCATTCCTACTTGTATGCAGAATTGCACTAGCTCTTTCCACTTTCCACCTCCACGTTTTTAATGCTGTTGTCTCAGCTAGACTCCTCTTCTGAAAAACGGTAACAAAGAAATGGAGAAGCTTCAAGGATGGACAAGAACAACTATTCGTACGCAAAAGACTTTCATTAGGAAACAGATCAAATTAAAGTGAGGAGGAGGAAGTGAATTAGAACGGACATTAACAGATGTTTAGGAAAAACAAAGGGAAAAGAGTCTGTAAAGGTTTACTCTGCCTTGCACTCTATTGACAAGAGGTGCACCAATGAAATTAACTGGCAACAGCCAGTAAAAGAGATGATTGGAAATCTTGTTTCCCAGAACACATAATTAACTTGTGAAGCGTTTACCATGAATTACTATGAGGCCAAATTAGCAGGAATCAAAGAAAATTTCAGCTGTTTCTACCTATCCAGGTAGGTTTAACTGGGAATAAAATGTAGGAGGAATAGTAACCTTCAAGAAATCAATAAGCACATCAAATTATGAAAAACCTAACTTCTATTAGGAAATGTATATTCTTTCTGAAAGCACCTGATGTAAATATGTTCGTTTGCTGGAAGCAAGGGAGTGAGTTTGATGCTGCACTGGTAAGGGTGATCTGTAGGCCGCTACACATCATACTTGAGATTTCCTGTCAGCCCTACAAAAGCACCCATTTTTCTTCACAAGTGCAGTTATACCCAGTTGTTGTCAAGTTTATGTTTGCTTTCCTTTCATACGGCCAACCTATTAACACAAAGATATCGCAGTAGCATACAAAATCATTTTTTTCCCCCCATTTTTCTTTCAAAGCCTTTTTTTTTTTTTTCTATAATCCTTTCCACACTGCTGGCCACAATATTAATGCATTTTTTGTTTTCAGGGTGTATTTAATGTAATCTAGAAAATCCACAGAAAGCTTCAGTGGCGTTACAGCTACTTCTGCGTGGGTTGGCCTGAGCCCCACCAGAAAGGCAGTGCCAGCACGTGCAGATTGGGCTTGCCCCTTGCCAGACCATCGGCGGATGATGAACCAAAGCCGTGTTGGGCTGTTGAAGGGAGCCAGGAGGCCATTAGGGTGATAGATCCCGGTGCTGGCTGAGCCTCCCTCATCGGGGAGCTCAGGGTGACCAGGACAGGACATGCCACCAGCCGGGGGTTCTACGCGAGTGGAACCAGAGCCAGGTGCGGCCCAGCATGTCCACGAGGGCCACACGGACGGGGACAGGCCGAGGCCAGACAGGACGGCATCCTGCGGCTCCAGATGTGGGGAGACAGAGTCAGGCACAGCCCGGGTCGTGCACACAGGGCCGGGGTGACGAGAAGCGACACTGAAAGCCCCAAACTCAACTCCAGGCCGCTGCCTCAGGCCGCTGCCCGAGCGCGCATCCGCGGCCGCTCATTGCCATGGCGACAGCGCCATCTTGTGGCGCCGCGGCCGCGCGGCGGGCGGGCCCGGCCTCGTGGCGGGAGCCGCAGGCGCAGTGCCGGGTGCGGCCGGGCGGCCCCACAGGAGGGTGCCGGGCTCCGGGGAAGCTCCGCAAGTTTCTCTGTCTGTTTTCATCGCGTATTCCAGCCGTTTCGGGGTCAGAAACGCAGGCTGAACCTCGTGAAGGCTTATATTTTGGTCTACGTGTTGTGTGATACCAAATTGTAATGTGACTGTTCAAAATTGTTCTCCAGTCGAAGGAGGCCTTTCTCTTCAAGCGACTTGTAAAATTCTGTCACACTGAATACGCGCCCATGAAGCACCCTAAGGAAGCTATGTTCGCTGAGAAAGCATTTTTCTGGTCAGACTGAGCCATTTTGGGGACGTCTGCTTGTCTGTGAGGGCTACGGTTCAGTGGGACCAAGGGTGCCGCCACCCTCACCTCAGGGCCACCAAAACCCACGCCAGCCACCCCACACGGCATGGGAGGACTGCAAGGCGGTGGGAATCAGGCACACGATGCCAGGGCAGCCAAAACTATACCACAGAACGGTTCCTTTTGTCAACCATAAACAAATAGACTTTCAGGTGGAAAAATGCAATCTCATTTCCCCCTCTGAGGAGTCCATGCATGCTTAACTAAGGTTGAGTCTTGGAGTCTGGGTAGTTTTTATCTGCTTTACTGGTAGACTGGCTTTTCACGCCCTCTCAACCCTCAGAAGAAATTCTGTCTCACTTCGGTGACTCACTGTGCTGCCATCAACAGCTGCCTGAGAAGGCTGTAAAATGACCTCCTTGGACAATGTGATCCCTGCCAAATGAATTTTTCACATAGATTGTCTTTGGAAGATCAAAAGTATAGTCTAACATCACAAAACTATAGTGTATGTGGTATTTTCTGACAGAAATGTGGAGAGTGAGAGTGTTCAGGATCTCTCTTTACAAAAGATTAAAAGGGAAGGGAAGGGAAGGGAAGGAAGGGAAGGGAAGGGAAGGGAAGGGAAGGGAAGGGAAGGGAAGGGAGAATAACAATGGGAAGAAGCTTTAACATTTTGTTAAATGTTGAACATTTAACATTTGTTCAACATTTTCATCAACAACCTTGAGGGAACAGTGTCTGCCCTCAGCAAGTATGCTGATGATACAAAGCTGGGAGTGGCCGACACACCAGAAGGCTGTGCTGCCATTCAGCATGACCTGGACATGCTGGAAAGCTGGGCAGGAAGAAACTAAATAAAGTTTATCAAGAGCAAGTGGAGAGACCTGCACCTGGGAAGGAACAACCACACGTATCAGACCAGGCTGGGGGATGACCTGCTGGAGAGGAGCTCTGCGGAGAAGGACCTGGGGGTCCTGGTGGACGACAGGTTGACCATGAGCCTGCAGTGTGCCCTGGTGGCCAACAAGCCCAATGGGATCCTGGCGTGCATTAAAAGGAACGTGGCCAGAAGGTCAAGGGAGGTGATCCTCCCCCTCTACTCTGCCCTGGTCAGGCCTCACCTGGAGTACTGTGTCCAGTTCTGGGATCCCCGGTACAAAAAAGACAGGGATCTACTGCAAAGAGTCCAGTGGAGGGTCACAAAGATGATACGGGGCCTGGAGTATCTCCCCTATGAAGAAAGGCTGAGAGACCTGGGTCTGTTCAGCCTGAAGAAGAGAAGACTGAGAGGGGATCTTACCTATGTTTATAAATACCTTAACAGAGGGAGACGGAGGGATTTGGCCAACCTCTGTTCAGTGGTTTGTGGGGACAGGACAAGGGCCAGTGGCCACAAAATGGAGCACAGGAAGTTCTGCACCAACATGAGAAAGAACTTCTTCACGGTGAGGGTGACAGAGCACTGGGACAGGCTGCCTTGGGAAGTTGTGGAGTCTCCTTCTCTGGAGATATTCAAGGCCCGTCTGGACACCTAGCTGGGCAGCCTGCTCTGAGGAACCTGCTTTGGCAGGGGGGTTGGACCCGATGATCTTTCGAGGTCCCTTCCAACCCCTACACAGTTCTGTGATTTTGTGATTTTACTGAAGGCAAAGCAAGGGAAGGGAAGGCCAGGCCAGACCAGGCCAGGCCAGACCAGGCCAGGCCAAGCCAAATAATAATGTGAAAAAACTTTAACAAGGGAAGGGAAGGGAGGGGAAGGGAAGGGAAGGGAAGGGAAGGGAAGGGAAGGGAAGGGAAGGGAAGGGAAGGGAAGGGAAGGGAAGGGAAGGGAAGGGAAGGGAAGGGAAGGGAAGGGAAGGGAGAATAACAGTGTGAAGAGGCTTTAATATTTTACTGAATGCAAGAGAAACTTTCAACCCCTCTTTCACTAACTCACCTTTCACCCTCTTCACATAATTGCACTTAATTAACTTTACTGTTGCCTGCTGACCTGAGCACTGTAGCTACTTGGCTGCCTCAAGGGGTAGGTGAGATCCATCATTCCCAATCCTGTCTGCAGGACAGTATATGCTGCCTCTTTGAAAGTAGCAGCGTAGATGCCCTCCACCATTTTCTGTACCACTGAGGTACCTGTGCAACAGTTGCAACAGAGCAATAGGGGCTTGACCCATTGTGGGAAAATTACTGCTGATTGCAATGAATTTACAATCTAGGCCCCCTCTAAGTACAGGTCGATTCCTCTATTTCTATTTTCCTCTTTTGTTTCCCAAGAGCAGGTTTTCCTGCTTGAACAAATTACAGAGTAGCCTCCAGGCTTTTTATGGTTACTAGTATTTTATGTCACCCTTTAATCTCCTGTAAATCACTTTTTAACATCTTTTCTAAAATGCCCTTTTCCAGTTCCTTTCTGCTTTCCCAGGGCGCCAGCTGCAATTGTGAGAACAAATTTAATTTGCATTGATCTCTGCTCCCAAACAAAGCTGACTACAATCAGCTCCGCCTTTCTGTGGAGTTCATTAGTACTTCATTGCAATGGACATCACCTCACATTACGTGTGTTTGTGTTACATAAAACAGCTGACCATATTAACGTGTATGCTGCCTCTGGCCCAAGCCACTGAAGTGCTTTGAGAGCTGAAAGACTAGCAGGCAAAGTCTGAGTACATAAATCTGAAAATTAGACTTGGAGAGTGTCTCCTCAGCTGTCAGATAACCTGTAGCCTTAACTCTGGAGAAACCCAAGTTTGTAACATCGGAGTCTATAATGTCAAACTTCAGTAGTGCAGCCTGTAACACCGTGCGAGGCATCTCTCCAAGTTAGCAGGTTCAGTCTGACAGTCACAGACTTGTTCACTGATGACTCCAAGCAAGTCAGTTAAGGCCAAAGTTGTGCAAATGCTCCATACAGCTTTGTCTTTTGAAAATCTGTCAATTAAGGGTGAATTGCCTTGTCCTATGAACTGGAAATCCTGCCCCTGTCCATCCCCACACCACCGGGAGGCTTGACCATAAAACTCCACCATTGTGGAAATGCCTTCTAATGCTGTCAAAGAGGAAGGTACTTGATGCTTTCAGCTTGACAGAAGCATGGCACAGAAACAGAGATAGCCATCAGACGGCAGTCTGCAAACCACTCATCCTCCACAGAGCCACGATGGGGTTCGCATAGTCACATTAAACAGGAAAGCCTATAGCGCTTTCAGCTGCAAAGCTGTGTCAAGAAAGAAAGAAAGAAAGAAAGGAAAGAAAGAAAGGAAAGAAAGGAAAGAAAGGAAAGAAAGAAAGAAAGAAAGAAAGAAAGAAAGAAAGAAAGAAAGAAAGAAAGAAAGAAAGAAAGAAAGAAAGAAAGAAAGAAAGAAAGAAAGA